>NC_056731.1:1215376605-1215629105 GCF_019279795.1 Protopterus annectens | reverse complement strand
CAGAACTCACAGATGAGTGGATAGAAAAGGATCAAAAAGCTCAGAGGATGATCTCCCTTTGTATAGATGATGATCAAATTATATATATAATATATATATATATATATATATATATATATATATATATATATATATATATATATATGCAACTGTGAAACCTCTAAAGAAGGAACAGCAAAAGGTATATGAATGAGGTAATCTCAGCAATAAATTCTTTTTAATTAGAAAACTATATCAGCCCAAGCTGATGAAAGACCAGGATATGCAGGATTATA
Organism: Protopterus annectens; assembly: GCF_019279795.1. Lineage (NCBI taxonomy): Eukaryota > Metazoa > Chordata > Ceratodontiformes > Protopteridae > Protopterus > Protopterus annectens. The sequence continues at coordinate 1,215,628,830 of NC_056731.1, read as the reverse complement.
TAAGGCATACCTTAAAAATGATTGAAAAGCTAAGAAGAATTGGGGAGGATATAAAAGACTTTCCCATTACAGCACTTTTACTACGTGGTCTACCTAAAAGTTATGAGACATTTGTTACAGCACTTGCTGCACATCCAGATGATGAACTGACATTAGAGTATGTTAAAGTCAGCTTGCGGATGAATAACAAGCGCAAGACAGAAAGCATAAACTGTGATAGTATGTCCAGTACAAAGGCAAGCTTGTGGATGAATACTAGCGCAAGACAGAAAGCATAAACTGTGATAGTATGTCCAGTACAAAGGCAGCTTGTGGATGAATACTAGCGCAAGACAGAAAGCATAAACTGTGATAGTATGTCCAGTACAAAGGCAGCTTGTGGATGAATACTAGCGCAAGACAGAAAGCATAAACTGTGATAGTATGTCCAGTACAAAGGCAGCTTGTGGATGAATACTAGCAAGACAGAAAGCATAAACTGTGATAGTATGTCCAGTACAAAGGCAGCTTGTGGATGAATACTAGCGCAAGACAGAAAGCATAAACTGTGATAGTATGTCCAGTACAAAGGCAGCTTGTTGATGAATACAAGCGCAAAACAGAAAGCATAAACAGTGATAGTATGTCCAGTACAAAGGCAGCTTGTGGATGAATACTAGCGCAAGACAGAAAGCATAAACTGTGATAGTATGTCCAGTACAAAGGCAGCTTGTTGATGAATACAAGCGCAAGACAGAAAGCATAAACTGTGATAGTATGTCCAGTAAAAAGGCAGCTTGTGGATGAATACTAGCGCAAGACAGAAAGCATAAACTGTGATAGTATGTCCAGTACAAAGGCAGCTTGTGGATGAATACTAGCGCAAGACAGAAAGCATAAACTGTGATAGTATGTCCAGTACAAAGGCAGCTTGTTGATGAATACAAGCGCAAAACAGAAAGCATAAACAGTGATAGTATGTCCAGTACAAAGGCAGCTTGTGGATGAATACTAGCACAAGACAGAAAGCATAAACTGTGATAGTATGTCCAGTACAAAGGCAGCTTGTTGATGAATACAAGTGCAAGACAGAAAGCATAAACTGTGATAGTATGTCCAGTACAAAGGCAGCTTGTTGATGAATACAAGCGCAAGACAGAAAGCATAAACAGTGATAGTATGTCCAGTACAAAGGCAGCTTGTGGATGAATACTAGCGCAAGACAGAAAGCATAAACTGTGATAGTATGTCCAGTACAAAGGCAGCTTGTTGATGAATACAAGCGCAAAACAGAAAGTATAAACAGTTATAGTATGTCCAGTACAAAGGCAGCTTGTGGATGAATACTAGCGCAAGACAGAAAGCATAAACAGTGATAGTATGTCCAGTACAAAGGCAGCTTGTAGATGAATACAAGCGCAAGAAAGAAAGCATAAACAGTGATAGTATGTCCAGTACAAAGGCAGCTTGTAGATGAATACAAGCGCAAGAAAGAAAGCATAAACAGTGATAGTATGTCCAGTACAGAGGCTGTTTTAAAGATGAAAAACAGAAATAAAAACAGCAATATGCAGTTAGAAACATGCAAATGCTTTGTGTGTAAAAAAAACAGGACACTGAAAGGCAGATTGCAAAATCTGGAAAGCTACAATGCAAAGGTGAGCTAAATCACAACAAGCTAAGAATGTCGAGGAAGAAGCAGATGTCACGTCAGACACTGAGTATGTATTTGAGTCCTAACGCAATAAAGAAAATAGTTGAGGACAACTATGCAAGTGGTGTAAAAATTAGCCAGTATGATCAAATAATGAAATGTACCAGCTGCATTAAAGGAAAAATGACGCAAGCCTTTTCCAAAACAGAGCAACAGCAGAACTCAAAAACCTCTGGACTTAATTCATTCATATCTTTGTGGTCCAATGAATTACATGACTCCAGGAAAGAAGTATTTTCTAAGTTTCATTGATGATTACCCCAGGTGCACCACATTGTACCTGTTGCACAACAAGGATGAAGTGCCAGTGACATTAGAACAGTATCTAGCTCAAGTAAGTAATACATTTGGCAGAATGCCCAGAGTGCTACATACAGACAATGGGTCGGAATATATATATGTGGCACAACACAAGCCACTCTCAGAAAAAATGGAATTAGGTTCCAGAACACTATATCATATATCCCAGAACAAAATGGGGACTCTGTGAAACTGGAAGGAACTTGCTTATAGTTGCTGATATGCCAACCACATACTGGGGAGAGGCTATCTCCAAAATCACTTGCCAGGAAAAACAACAGAGAAAACTCCATATGAACTGTGGAACAGAAAGAAACCAGATTTGCAACACATCAAAATTTTTGGAAGTAAAACCTATGTGCACATTCCAAAGGAAAAACGTACAAAATGGGATCCATGTACAAAGGATGGTGTACTTGTGGGATACAGTGACTCTCAAAAAGGATACAGAATTCTACATCCATACACAAACAAGGTAACATTCAGCAGAAGTGTGATTGTTGATGAAAGTTCTGTATGTTCAAAGTTTCAGGAATTGACGCAAACTGTTCAGTCTGAGGAAAACTCCACATCCATGTCATAAGAAAAACAAAAACAAAGCTACACAGAAATAGAAATTATTGCTGACAATTCAAAAACTGATAAAGAAGATGCTGAACCACAAATAACTTCAGTCAGGAAATCAACAAGAAGCAATAAAGGTATTCCACCTAAACATTTGTCTTATATGGCTCACAAGGCAGTTCAGGCTGAGCTGGGTTCATGTGAATAGATGCAAAAACTGCCACCACATGAGAAGCAAATGTGGATTAGAGCTGCTGATGATGAGATGACAGTCAATAAACTCCAGACATGGACACTTTCAGAGCTGCCTCAAGGTAAACATGTAAATGGATGTAAATGGGTTTTTAAAGAGAAATGTGACTCTGTAGGGAAAGTCTTTAAGTACAAGGCAAGGTTAGTTGCAGAAGGATACTCACACAAATTTGGTGAAGACTGTGATGCTACTTTTGATCCAGTTGCCAAACAAGGTAATTTCAGACCATATGTGAGGGGTACTATGTGGGGAAGACAATCAGAGCCATCAGACAAAGAATATATCAACACAACTGTGATATACTAAAAAACAAAGAAACCAATGCTTTATTTAAGCATATAAAGGTACACCTGACACATTATTTGAAATTTTTTGTACTTTAACAAGTAGACCTGGGTCCACGAGGGGGGCCTGATGATGACTTCCTTGAATATTTAGAGCTCAAGTGGCAGATTAAATTAAATGCATGTCAGCCACCTGGGCTCAATGGCAAGTTATCCATTAGTTCTGTATTAAAACTAAAATCAGCTTTTTTATGTGATTTTATTCAAGATCTGTGTTTTAAATCATACTTCAATACACAATACATTAATGTCTTTGTGGTTGGTAGGTGGCAATTGATGTGTTGTAGTGGGCAGTTACTGTGATTATGTGTTACTGTCTTTTTAAACTGCTTAATTATTTTACAGGAAATTATGTTTGCTTTGTCAGCCAATGGCTGTAAGGGTTAGGGTATTTAAATATGGCATTTTTTGTATGTTCTTGTTCTGATGAAGTCTCGTGATTTTGACGAAAGCTCTTAACTTTTTTCAGTAAATTTTCTGGATTTAGTGCTGCAGTGTTCCTTTGGTAATCCTCTTCTTATATTTTTTACTTCATTTCAGACCATTGATGACAGTGACAGCTTTACAGAAAATGATTGTAAAACATTACAATATCAAAACAGCTTTTCTTAATGGAGATAGAGAAGAGAAAATATACATGTCACAGCCAGAAGGATATGTGAAAAGTGGAGAAGAGCATCTTGTTTGCAAACTGCAAGAATCCCTGCATGATCTTAAACAAGCAGGTCAAGCATGGAACTCGAAGTAAACAAAGACCTGCTAGATGACGGATTCATGTGAAGCAAGGCCGATCCATGCATATACTCTAAATATATAGATGAATGGATGTATACGCTAGTGTATGTGGATGATAGATTATTGCTTACAAAAGGAATGACAAAACTGCAAAGTTAATAACAGTACTCAATCAGCAGTTTAAGACTAGAGATCTTGGTAAGGTGACATACTACCTAAGAATTAACATAAGGCGTGAGGTGGAAGGCAGCTTTCTGTTAAACCAGAGTAGAAAAATTGATTCAGTTCTTCAACAGTTCAACATGGCTGAGGCTAAAGGAGTGAGCACGCCCATGGACATAGCTTATCCAAAGCTGGAAGGCGAAGAAGATCTTCTACCATCTAATGAGCAGTACAGACAAGCAGTGGGGGCACTTGTGTACATTGCATCCACTACACATCTAGACAGTGCAGCAGCCATGTCGCTTCTCTGTAGGCATGTAAGTAAACCACATCAAAGATACAGGAATTCAATTAAAAAAGTTATGAGGTATTCCTAAGACACAATAGACTTGAGTTTAACGTTGTCAGCAACTGGGTGACCTCAACACATGTGAATCTACAGGTGGTTATGGTTCAGATTAGGAAACAGTCATATATCCTAGTCCAGCAAGAAACAGATCTCAGTGGTGTCTTCTACAGAGGCAGACTATATCTCTGCTGCCTATACGAGTCAAGAAGCTGTTTGGTTGTGGCAGTTACTTTAAGATCTTAGAGAACCAGTGTCCAAGTCTACAGACTCTTATGAGGACAATCAGGGATACATTAAGCTTGCAACGAGTGAGAAGATAAATGCAAGAACCAAACATATTGATGTCAGACGCCATTACATTATTGACTTGGTTGAACAAAAAGTGATTGTGGTTTCATATTGTGAAAATGATAAAATGATTGCTAATGCTGTGACAAAGCAACTCACAGTAAACAAGTTTGTAATAAAAGGAATGAATGGTGGAGGGAGGAAGGGTGATTTTTCAGTATAGACCCTGTTTTGTAACTTCTACAAAAGAAAGATAGTGGGGAAGATATGGAATAATGGCTGTGGTTGGGACAGAAGAGTTAGGGCAGGTATTAAAGCAGACAGGCAAACATGGAACACAGACTCAGGGGGGTGGTATTTATACAAAAGGTGGGGGCAACTTTGTATAGCTATATTCCTACAGTGGGTGGACAGTGGGTGATGGGGAGGGCTGGATGTGGAGCAAGAAATGGGGAATGACACACCTGAACACACCGAAAATAGGATAGGGTAGATTCCTTGTATGATTGGCTGTCAGCCTAATACAGAGAGAGCGACAGACCCAAGCATCATTCACCTGGGTGACTGAGGTTAAAGACTGGCTGCTCTTCTTGAGGCCTCATGGGTGGGATCTGCCAATCCTGCAGCTCTACCCACTACAACAGAAGGAGCTCCATGTTGCAAAGGTGAGTGTGCAGCTGCCAGCATAACTTGGCAGCAAATGGCCTCCACAAGTGATGCCAGGATACCAACATAGACCGTTCTGGTCCACCTTTGGGAAAGTAGCATTCAGCCCTCTGTTCTGAGAGACAGACAGAGAGGCCACAAGTGAGTCTTCCTTGTCACCATCAGCAGGCTACCAACTCCTCCTCCAGAGAGGCAGGCCTTCTGAGCAATAATGATTCAGCACCAGATGCAGTGGTCCAAGGTGAGGATGGCCTGTCTTCTTCTTCTTCCACAGATGGACCTGCAGAAGAACAGATTGGGAAAAAACTTTCGCAGACACACATACAAACTCCATTGTTATTGTACAGTGCACTGCCACAGAACATATATACACCTTCTGTAGTAGTCAGTCATGTTAAAATAGTGCTTGTTCTATGCTGCAAGCCAAAGCATGTACTGTTAAGCATTTATGTACTACGTGGCAGTAACCTCCTCCCCAAAAAAACAAAACAATGCTTGCAGTGCATCTCTGGCTTACTCTCCTGAATCTCTGTTTCCAATTATTGGAACAGGATAGGGTGGCACCAGATCAGGTCATAGCGAGAATGATGGCAGTGTGCCCTAGAATGGGTGATGCTGCAGTCATCATTCAAATCTGGCTTATTTTGTACCTGACATCCACCTTTTTCAAAGGGCCATTACATAGACTCTGCAGGAACTCCTTAAAGTCTCTATGCAGAAAGAACATGGAAATCTTGCTCTTCTTGGAACACCGCATGGGAGCCCTACTTTTACCACATGTGGAGGAAGCCATGGCCCTCAGCAGGGCCTCATAAGGAGAACTAGGATGAACCTGTGAGCATAAATGGATATTTGTGAAGTATGTGTCATGCAGTGCAGTGATGTACCATGGCACGACACGTGTACACATGTCATGTGCACTCGCATACAGGTCACATACTTCATGTTAAATATCATCTGTGCAGCTTGTGATGATATGAATTATTTAATTGTCCACTGCAACTGTTCAAATACTGTGGTGCTACCTGACTTCATTAACAAAACTACCATGCTACCCGTCTCTGTTAGTATAATATAAAGCTTTGCCATAGTTTGCACTACAGATCTTACAACCATATACAGTTACCAAAAGGGTTGCTACCCTTTAAGTATCATCCATAATAAATGCATGTGTCACACGTATTTTATGCTGGGCAAAATACTGAACTATATTTGTATCCTTTCTGTAAGAAAATCTACAATCATTGGGGTGGAATGGACTGAAAAAAACAAAACAAAACAAAACAAAAAAAAAAACGCACCCATACTTTAATGAGTAGCAACCTTTCTGACCATTGCATTATTTGTATATAGATACATAATACCAGATCTTTCACAATGATGAATAGACATAAAATATTTACCATATGTCACTTAACCACATGCAGCACTAGCCCAATGTACATATGGAACATCTTATCTGAGGCTGACTTCTTGCTTCATCAGGTTCAGAATTCTGAAATATTTGAATGACAGTATTCAGTGTAAAGGGAAAATTAATTTCCTATATACACCTAATAAGAATCACCCTAGTACCTTATTCATTTTTCTTGGCATTCATAAATGATTTATAGACAGATTGGGTGTGATAGACCTCCATGATATATAGAATAGGAAAGAATCCTTGTGGATTGTAAATTGTGGGGGTGGGGCAAATTTCTCCTACTTTAAATAAATCATTTTAAATTATATTAATGTTTAATATCAACTAATATTATTATGTTCCACATATTTTTAAAAGAGAAATGCATTTACAATCTTTTCCATTGCACCTTTTTTTTTTTTTTTTTTTTTTATATATGCTATATGAATTTTGACCAGCAGATGTCACCTGAAGCTCTTGTTTTGATCACTGGCCAATGTTACTGCTTTTTGTATAGCTATACCTTTCTGAAACTTTTTCCTTTTAAATTTTGCTGGTTATTCAACTCCATATGTTTCAGCTAATCAAACTGTCTGGAAACTACAGCTAAGGGAAATAATTGACTAGAATGAGTAGAAGTTACTGGTGACTGAAATATCTAAGGTCTTTGTCAGTGCTACATATACTGGTCCCTTGCTCATGGCTGTATAGGTATAAGTGCACCATTGTAAGCCTCTGAATAGGTGGCACTTGGGATTTGCTTGTTAAATGTAATACACTTAACTCTTAAACTGTTCTTAACAGAAAAGCAGTCCACTGCAATTCCTTGCAAATTATAGGATGCTGTCAATTTACATAATGATTTGTCTTTATGTCATGACTATGCAAATGTTTTTACAGCTGCAGAAATAAACTTAATTAAAACATAAGTGATTTCTTAAGCAGCATTTCTCTGGAAGAAGCATCCACATCATGTTATGTAAGGATGACACAGATGGCACATTTATGGTTCCTTTCTGGAATACATTCCAAGAATTATATGATGTGCAGTATGTATCTCCAAATGCATAAATATAATTACAGCTCTGTTCACGTTTCTTCCACGTGTCCTGTGCTACCACAATATGTTTCCATCTATCTACACATAGACACACAAACACGCATACACATACACACATTATGACTGTCGGCACTGTTAGTCTTCTAGTGAAACATTTTACATTAATGAAGTATAATATTTTTAAAACATTTTCCTCTCAGTTGTATTCAGTTTTTTCAAGATATATTACACTTAATTATGCCTATAATTTTTATCAAGTAATTTATTCATTTTTTCACAATACAAACTGCTGCAGTTGAAATAAAATAGTGCCATGTTGTTTTACACAGTGGATCCTTAACAGTGCATCAGCTGTAGAACTATAAATAAAGTGAATAAAAATGTTTTGTGATTGGATAATTCCACATATCACTGTTTCCAGAGAAACTGTGGAAAGATTACTTTTCATGAATTCATTTACTTCTATGGCACTTATGAAATCTTTAGTTAAACATTTATTAGGCAACTGTCTGACTTTCTGAATTTTCAGAACTAATCAGTTTATTATGGGTGTTACTTTTATGTTATTTAAATGTTGGTAGAATTAATTCTGTCCTACCTGGGAAACCAACACTCTAGCTTCAGTTGCACAAGGCTCAACCCATTAAGGAGCAGAGTTCCTCCAGAGGAAATCACTGTTGGCAAGTTGTGTCAGCAGTGATACCCATTTTGGGGGATTTCCCCCTTCTTTGAGTTGGTACAACTGTGGAGTTTATATATATATAAATTTGGAGGGTGGGGAGCGCCTACAAAAAAAACCACTTAAAAAAGTGTTTTTCAGCAGTTATTTTTCAGCCAATGCAGTATGGGGATTCCAATTCTTGGTGCATTTGCCTTTGTCCACTCATAATGGAAGCTCTATACCTTGAGTATGCACTTAAAAGAATATGTTTCTACTGAGGTGAGTAGTCTGAGAGAGTGCATTGCCCTCTGCTTAAAACATCTACATATTCAATAAGCTGTATTAGGTATTACAGCTTGTTTATTTGCTGCAACTTAGCAATAAAATGCTGGAGTGAAACTAAATGGTGGTATTCATTGGATGTAACACAAGTCTTTATTAGAGAACCACAGCAGAGCACGGTTTGCATTACCAAATAATTGGTGAACATTCTCTCTGGGACCCCCTTCCAGTTCCCATCAGAGAAACCACCAACATAACTATCCACCTTCAACTGCAACTGCAAGCCAAATGCTCCTTTCCCCACAAAGCTCATATAAACTAAGTCTCCCAGCTCTCATCCCTCCCAGTTATTTTGCCCAGAACCTCTTTATGTGTACTTTAGCTTTGCAGAAATACTTAATTACCTATTCTCATCAAGTAACATACAAATTCCTCAGTGCACTTCTTGTCTCTCTCTCACTCTCTCTCTTTACTTTTCTATATACTGTGTATATATATATATATATATATATATATATATATATATATATATATATATATATATATATATATATATATATATGGGTTCACTAGACAATCTCGTAATACTGAAATATCGATGGCTTGCCCCCCTGCTTATAGGTAGGGTAGGTGTGTTTGTATGTTATGTTGTGTTTGTGTGTGTTGTTTTGTTTGTTGTAATGTAGTTAGGTAGGTGTATGTGTGTTTGTGTGGTGGTGGTGTGTGTGTGTGTGTGTGTGTGTGTGTGTGTGTGTGTGTGTATGGTCACGATTTTGGTTTTCGCGGTTGTGGGTTTTTGGGTATGTGCAATTTCGACTATACAGTCTCGAAATACTGATGAAATTCGACATTTCAATATTTCAAGATTGTCTAGTGAATCTATCTATATATATATATATATATATATATATATATATATATATATAGGACCACTTTTAAATCTCAAAATACCAAAATCTCGAGTTTTGAGATACAAAACTCAAAACATAAAAATTTCGGTATCTCGAAACTTAAAGGTAGACCAAAAAAAAAACCCCACAGCTAAAATAATGTAAGCCCCCCCTGCACCCCCCACACACCAGTAATGCACCTGTTGTTTCAGGATTTAAAGGTGGACCTATATATATATATATATATATATATATATATATATATATATATATATATATATATATATATATATTTTTTTTTTTTTTGGTGCATATACACTGTAAATAATTAGTTTTTTCTCGTAATCGATTTCTTCTGTTTTATAACAACTTCCCTTCCGGGGGAGCAAGGTTCCTCCCTGTCCACCCTCCTATTATTAAACAAACCTTCATGTTCTCTCCTTAGTGCTGACCAACTGCTACTTGACACCTACAGGCCTAACAAAATACTGGGCAGATTACTGTATAAATCCTGCTTATCTCAACTAAACTAAGTACTATCCAATCTTCTATACTTTTAAAATGAGAATTAAAAAACTACCTTGCTAACTCTTCCTCCTGCACTTGTCACCACCCTACCTAACATATGCTCCCCTAATCATTAGACTATAATAATTCTAAATCCTACCTTTTCTCTTCCTTAGCTCCTCTACTTCTCGCCCCCTTTCTCTCTTCTCATAACTCTTTTCTTTCACTCTTTTGTCTCTCCCAAACATTCCTCCCATAACCCTCTACTTCAACCCATCAACTTAATACTTCTTCTTCCTCCCTCCCAACATGGTTTAGTCAGTAAGATGTCTCTGGGGCTAATTTAATTTTCTGATGCCCTATTGTAATTTCACATGTATACTGCATGTTTCTACCTTCTATCATTATTGTTTGCTATTCTTTTTTCTGAATTATGCCGTTTTGTCAATTTTCATTATGGCATGAATGTATGTAGTTATGTATACATCCCATGTATGACATGAATGTATGTAGTTATGTATACATCCCATGTATGACATGAATGTATGTAGTTATGTATACATCCCATGTATGACATGAATGTATGTAGTTATGTATTCATTCAAATTACTTGTAATGTAATCTTTGTTGTTGTTATTCTTTATCTGTCTGGAGCTTTTCTCCTCAGGTCTCCGAAAAGAGGCCACCACCTCAGTTGGACTAACTCGGTTAACAAAGGACAAATAAAACTTTTGAATGATAATTCATCCAAGCTAGACCTGTAAAAGGTCAGTACTGATCAGTGTTCTACCCCTGTAAACAAATATAAATAAAAAAAAATAAAATAAAATATATATTTTAAATACAAGCACTAAGGCATTCTTGTCATGGTAATATTAGTCAGTCTCATATTCCTGGATGTATTCAATTATGAATCTAGAGGCTGAACACACTTTTATTGCAGGTGTGATTTTATTTTGTAGTGTATGGAGTGCCATGATTACTCTCCAAAATTAGACAAAAAACAAGGCAGTAAAAGGCTTCCGTAGTGTGATATCTGACTGTAACAGTGCCTTCAGAGGTTTGTAACAATTGCTTCACATCCCCCCTGTACTGTTATGGTCAGGTCTCACATTAGGGATGTTCCTTCACTCTTAAAAGTCCCTTCCATGCAAGTAACTTATTTAAATTAGGGCATTATTTTAGAACTCTCCATGCCTTTTTCCTGCAATTATATTTACTTGTCTATGCAACAGCTCTCCCTAAATGCTTTACTAGCTTTCAAAGCTAGTAAAATACTTTAGCTTTGTTTTGTAACTGGTAGTGCATGGAGTAGTTAAAACTCCATTGAGTCTCACTGATCATGCTCAGTTACTATGCAATGTCCTTCTATTTCTATGTTGCAGTATTCTTGGTGTGGGATTTCCTGCCATCAGGCGACTCGTACGTCGGCTCCTCTACAAAAGCTTCAGCTTGGCTGTTGTAGCTGCGTGGGATGTCACATGTAGGGCGATAAACCAGGGACCATAAATGTGACGTCTGCACGCAAAGTCCTCAGAACTTTTCAGCCGCAGACGACTTTGCATTGTACGATCACTCTCCAGATGTCAGATCGATAGATAAGTAACCCGTTGGGATTTGCATTTCTAATTTTTTTTACCTGTTTTTCGCATTGCTTAGGCTTGGTTGTTGTAGCTTTTAGCTGATGTCAGGTAAAAAGGGAAAGTGCCAATGTGGACGCCAAATTCCCCATAAGGACGCCCATGACAAATGTGTTTTTTGCTTAGGCCGGGAGCACGAGCATAACACTTTCCCTATTTGTAAATCTTTTGTGCCTAAGACCTTATGTAGTCATTTAGCAGCTTTAAGCCTTTACTTAGAAAACCAACACCTCAATCGGCTGGCTCTCAGGATGGATCCCACTTCAGAGGCCGCCCAAGAACCTCTGTGTAAGAAGGCCAAGATGCCTAGGCCTTCATCATCTGCCGCTTCACACCCAGACACCCCGCCAACTACTGATGTAGGAGTTGAGGAGCACTCGGCAGATCTGTCGACTCCATTGACCTCCCTCGTGGAGGCCGCTGCACAGCCAATGACCAGCACATCTTTGGAGCTTTCACAGACACCAACGCCTGCCGATGTCGAGGGGGAACCAGATTTGGTGGTTCCTTCGACCGGGATCCAGACCTCGGATACAGCCGCTGCCAAACCCAACTCTAGACCTGCCCCCTACGTCCACTCCAACCAAAAACAAGCAGAAAACAAAACACATTATGCCTGCTTCTGAAGGCCCTCCAGATTGGCAGGCCTTCACCTCTTCTCTTATGCAGGCATTTATGGCCCTTAGGCCTTCTGCCTCACCCACAACTACATTGCCTCTGCTAAGCCCTAGGCCTCCCTCTGCTTCTTCTATTCCCATGGCTCCCCTCCTTGAGGAAGAAGAACATGAATCTACCTACTCTTCCTCGGATGAATCCATCTCTTATGCATCCCAGATTGATTTTCCCAAGGAATATTATTCTCCTGATGAGGATTCTGTAGAAGGGGATTCTCCACCTGAAGACATTACATTTGGTGAAACCGTCACCAGAATGAAAGACTGTTTCAAATGGGATACTTCCCAAATGACAGAAACCCAAAAAAGATACTTTGAACTGCTGCAAGTCGAATCCCCCTCCCCTACAGCTGTAGCCCCTGTTCTTCCTGCATATTTGGATGCCTTTACTGCAGCCACTAGAACACCTGACTCACAGCCTCCTGCATCTAACCACCCAGACTGCTTCTACAAGGTGCCAGAGTAACAAAAATTCCTCATAAAGCCACCTTTAGCAGACTCAGCAGTAATTGCCACTGTCCCTGATAAACAGTCTAGGTTGTTACCTTCTGCCTCCCTATTGCTCAAGGATACAGATAGCAAATCCATGGATAGGATAGGCAAGAAGGTGTACACTTCCTCCACTTTGGCCTTTAGAGCCATTAACTCTCAAACACACATGATCAAGTATGCCCTGGACTTAGTATCCCAAGCCACCTGTATGCTGGCTTCAATTTCTGACAGCCCCATTAAAATGGATATCCTCCAAATTGTCCTTAGCACTACAGGTCACTAGACACTACATAAGATGCAGCTATGATGCCGCAGCAGCTTCTGCTCATTCTACAGCATCTGTCCTTATGAGATATTCCTGGCTTAGACTACAGAATCTGCCAGAAGACTTCAAGTCCAAAATCTTGGATGCCCCCCTGGATCACAACTTCCTCTTTGGAAAGCAATCTGCAGACCTATTTAAGAATCTGCAAGAAAAAAGCAAAGAATTACAGGATATAAAACATCTCCTGGTATCCCCTATACCCAAATTTTATAGGTACTACCTGGCTAAGACTACTTTTGTTAGGCATAACCCACCTTCTGCTGCCTCCTCCTCCAGACCTAGAAGAGGAACTAGAAGACATTCCTCATCCAGGCCCACTGGCCCACGTCCTCAGCCTAGACAACCCTTTCAGGACAGGGGAGGTCCTAATAATGCGTGATTGCCTTGCCCATCTGCCCATCTCAGCTCGCCTTACCCACTGTCTCCCCTTCTGGCAGAAAAATCACCACAGACCAATGGGTATTAACCATTATTCAAAGAGGGTACATTCTATCCTGGAAACTAATTCCCCCCTGGAAGGGCATTCCATTTCCCCCAAAAAACCAATGCCATCTCCTTCCACAAATTCTGTCAGACCTGCAACAACAAGGGACACTAGAGCCTGTTCCCACAGGACAAGAAGGAAAGGGATTCTACTCCCGTCTGTTCCTGGTCCCTCGAAAGGACGGTCCCTGGAGACCCATTTTGGATCTCTCCTTCCTAAATCTTTACTTGCAGGTACCTTCCTTCAAAATGCTGTCACTTCCCACTCTCTTACCCCTCATACCCTCAAATGCTTTCATGGTCACCTTGGACCTGAAAGATGCTTATCTGCACATTCCCATTAGGGTCTCACACAGACATTTCCTGCGTTTCTCTGGCCCATCCTCACACTTCCAATTTATGGCCTTACCCTTTGGTTTATCCACTGCCCCAAGAGTGTTTACAAAGTGTCTAGCTCCAGCCATTGCCTTCTGCAGGATACAAGGAATCCAGATTTACCCATATCTGGATGACATCCTTATCCTAGCACAGTCCAAAAATTCCCTCTTATGACATCTACACTTCACTATGTCCCTTCTACAAAGTCTAGGGTTCACCCCAAACCTCAAGAAGTCCTCCTTGTACCCAGATAAGGACAAGATATTCCTAGGTTGCAGAATCAATACAAAATGAATGAAAGCCTTTCTCTCACATGACAAGGTTCTAGCTCTAACTTCTCACTTCCAGGAAGTCTTGCTGCCCCAGACAGTCACTGCAAGGCAATTCCTTCAACTCCTGGGATTGATGGCAGCAACCATCCCCATGCTACCATTGGCCAGAATGAATATGCGAAAACTGCAATGGTACTTCAAAAATATCTGGTCACAACACCAGAGTCACTTGGAACAAGTTATCCCCCTTCTTCCCTGTTTAAAGAAGGAAATCATTTGGTGGATACAACAAGTGCAACTAAACCAGAGGCTTCCACTGCAGCCCCCTCAAGCCACACAAATATTTCATACAGATGCCTCAGACTCAGATTGGGGAGCCACCTTGCACTCTTACAGAGTCCAAGCCCAGTGGCAACCTCCCATGAAAACCAAACACATCAATGTAAAGGAGATGACAGCAGTTCTTTTATCTCTACATACCTTCCTACCCCTACTGCTACCAGGTCCTCTTCTGATAGTGACGGACAATACCACTGTAATGTGGTACATCAACAAACAGGGAGGTACCAAGGCATACCAATTGTGCAGGCTAGCCCTACTAATTTGTGACCTAGCATACCAGCACAACCTATCCCTGCAAGTCAGTTACATCCCTTCACAGGGCAACAAGCAAGCAGACCTTCTGAGCAGAACATGCTCTCCACAACATGAATGGATGCTGGATAGGACAGTCTTCTCAGACATAGTCCACCGGTGGGGCACTCCACAGATAGACCTGTTTGCCTCCCCCCAGAACAGGCAGCTGGAGACATTCTGCACAAAGACTTACTCCAAGCCTGGAGAGTCGACACCTTCAGTTTCACCTAGGAGGAGGGGAAGTTTCTTTACGCACCCCCCCCCCCTTCCCTCTGATTCAGAAAGTCCTTCTGAAAATCAGGAAGGACAAACCAAAAATCTTGCTAGTACCTCCTTACTGGCCAAGGCAGCACTGGTTCCCCCTTCTACACAATTTAGCCAAGGGCAATCACTGCAAGTTACCCCACAAGGTGGACCTTCTGACACAAGACAAAGGAACTTTCCTACATCCACACTTGCAAATGCTATCCCTGACTCTGTGGGTGATAAATTACTAACCCCATTCAGACACCACTATTCAGAGGACGTGCTGTCAGTCCTGAGGGAGGCCAGAAAACCCACTACTAGAAAATCATACCTTGCTAAATGAGAAAGATTTACTCAGTGGTGTCTGGGACAGGAAAGGGAACATTATGAGGCTGACACCTCCCTAGTCCTCTCATATGTGTGTCAACTTATAAAGGGTGGACTTTCCTATTCATCATTGAAAGTGCACCTCTCAGCATTATCAGCCTGCTTACCTCTAGATCCTCCCTTGTTAGCCAGTCTACATGTAAAACTCTTCCTTAAAGGGGTCTTACACATCAGACCACCAAAGAAGCCTATGCCTTTTCCATGGCACCTGAACTTCATCCTGGAAAAACTCACCCAGCTCCCCTTCGAACCGGCTAAAACAGCCTCTCTACAGTTTTGTACATGGAAAACAGTACTGTTAGTGGCTATTACCTCTGCCAGAAGTGTTCCCAAGCTGCAAGCCTTAATTGCATGCTCACCTTACACCACTTTTCAAAGGGACAGGGTCACACTGAGAACTAACCCCTCCTTCATGCCCAAGGAAGTCAATGACTTATCTCTAAATCAATCCATTCACCTACCCAATTTATTCCCCTCTCCCACTAACCAAGGAGACAGGATTCTCCACTCCCTAAATGTCCACATGCAACTGAGATTTTACCTGGACAAGACTAAGGACATTAAGAAATCCAAACAACTCTTTGTATCTTTCCACCCCAGGGCATTGGGCAAGGCAGTCACCAAACAGACCATTGCATCCTGGATTAGAAAGGCAATCTGTTTCTTTTACTCAAACCACAGAAAAAACCTCCAGTTGGAGTTAAGGCACACTCCACATGAGCAGTGGCCACTTCCAAGGCCTTCCAAAAAGGCATGGACACAGCTTCCATTATGGAAGCAGCTACATGGTCCACTATCCATACTTTCACCAAACATTACAAATTGGACCAAATCTCCAAAGCACATGCAGGATTTGCCAGGGCAATCCTACAAGGCTTTGTGGAATGATGTTCTGCATCCACTACCCTTTCATCAAACTAAGCTGTGGTACTCTCCCACACCAAGAATACTGCAACATAGGAATAGAAGGACATAGAATAGTTGTGTAAAATCTTACCATAAGCATAGATGTCCTTGTCTTCCATGTTGCAGTATTCCTTCCCACCCACCATTCCTCCTCACAGATGCTACCAGTATAACTGCTCTCTGATGCCTCTCTCCATTACAGAAGAGACCCAGGGCCTTATACATGTCACCTTTGGCAGCCTATCCTGTTGGGCTGTCTACTTTGCCTGCTTAGCTTCAAGTTCTGAGGATTGTGCATTTAAGGTCCCTGGCTTATGGCCCTACGTGTGACGTCCCATGCAGCTGCAACAGCCAAGCTGAAGCTTTTGTATAGGAGCAGACGTACGAGTCGTCTGAAGGCAGGAAATCCCACACCAAGAATACTGCAACATGGAAGAGAAGGACATCTATGGTTATGGTAAGATTTTACACAACTATTCTTTCTCAACAGCGATGCCAAGATTCACCACTTGAGCAGAATTTCTTGGCATACATGTATCGAACACCAAATAACATGGTATGATCAAGGACCCAGTCATAACCCTCTGCATTATTAACAACATTTAACCATATATTACTGGACTTAGAAAATGAGTTGACTCAGAAAAGGAGTTAAAATATAAACCAGGTGAATTTACCATTTTACTAAAGTTACATATTTGATCAGAAATAATCTCCATGTAACATCCAGACTAGGGTAAACTGTTGATACCAAACATCTTAAATGGTTTTAATTTTCTTTAACTAATGGTCTAAACAATGCCGTAAGAACTCTCAGTATATTTTTGTTGAGGTGTTACTACATGAAACTGGCGTGTTGCACCCTGTCATGAAAGACAATATTCATTGAGAGAAGTGGTACTTCTTTGTATTTCTTTTTATCTTGGTAGATCCACACTGCCACTTATCACTTTTCCAGTAACAAAGTTAAGTGTCAGGTGTACAGTTATAACCCTTGATGAATGGCCCATCTATAAACTTATGGTTATGCTGTTTCCCTGACTGACTGTTATGTGCTGATATTATGTTTACAGTTAAAATAAATTAAAAGTTTTATCCAAAGTTCTTTATCACATGTACAGATAAAACTATTTCTTCTCAGAAGTTTCCTGGTTAAAATTACACATGTTCTTTATGCAAGTCAGTTATAACAAAACAAGAACAGCATGTAAATACATAAACACCTTCCATCCTTTTGGCTCCTTATGCTATCCAGGTCAACTGAATCAAGATTATGAACCTTTTTACTTAAACCTTTTCCTTTTCTTTTAACTGTTATGTAGACTGCATTCACAGGCGCCGAAAGCTGTTAAAGACTGGGGGGGGGGGGGGGTGACAGGGGCACTTAGTGAACTAAAAAGGGTAATTTTTTTATAACTATTTGCTACCACAGCATAGGTTCACTTGGAGGACATTTTAAGCTTAGCCAATTTCCTTTTGGTGCTTGAATTAACATTTTCTGATTGGTCGTATCTATTCCCATGGCTGATAATTGTATATTAGCCCTAGTGAGAACAACTGTGATCATACCACAGATAATTTGAGAGGGCCATGTAAGGGATGCAGCATTTAGGAACTGCCTCTATCCATTAGTGACATGAGGAGAAATCCTAGAGTACATTTTCTATTACCCATCCTTAAATCCAAGTTGCATTGAATATGGATGGATGAGCTTTGCTTTATTTTTATGGATAGTCTGTTCCGGAATAGTGGTAGCCTCCGTGAACTATATCCATCTCTCCACAACATTCAGTTTAGATACCTGGACTGAGTATTTCTGATGCCATTTGACTTGTTGATGTTCAGTAGGTCCATCTGTATAAGGTCAGAGGATGCCTTGTATGCCAGACATGTCACCTCTAAGCACTCTGTAGGATACTGAGTATAGTAATAAATCTTTGAGGTGGTCCATGCAAGACCTATTGTTTAGGACTTGTATCCTTTTAGTAAGGCATCTCTGAAGGTATTCCAATTGTTGCATGGGGCTGGACAGATACATGCCAAAGTGGGCATTATACAAAATGATTGACATAATGAGAGCTTTGTAAAGGGGGACAACAACATCTCTAGATCTAGTAACAATCAATTTGTTTATAAGCTGTGCAATATAGAAAAGCTTTCTTACGACTCTGGGCACACGTTGGTCAAAGGTTAGGTCATTGTACACACAAGTTCCCAAATGTCAAACAATTGGATCAGTTCTCAGAGGGCATTGTCATGATTTTGACACCAGTTATTATTTGGGACAAACCTTCCTGCATGATGGTTAAGTCATTTGGGGATTCAATAACTTCTCCTAGCCTGCAGTCATCTCAAACTTAGCTGGCTAAAGCTCTTTGGTATTTCCTTTTACTTTTGAGATATATATGCCAAACAGAAAAAGTCTCAGTACCGAACACTGGGGAACTCCATTGGTGACTGGTCTCTTCCCCTGTTTTGATCTCCTGCATCCTGTGAGCCAAGCTGACAATGCAACTGGTGATCTAAGTGTTTGCTCCTACATTATTTATCTTTCGTACTACACCTGAGTAGGGAATTGTGTCAAAAGGCTTGGCCAGGTCAAGGTAATGTGGTGTGAACTGTTTTACCTTCATCCATTGCTTTGGTAACAAGAGCAAAGCTTAAAATTTGCCCATGATTTTGAGCCTTTCACACTTTCCTCTGGGCTGTTTTCAAACACATTTTAGGGCCATGCATACATGTATGCATTCCTTGATTCACCTTCCCGATTGTATTAAATTATATTCCTTGTATAATACAGCACACTTGTTAGACATAAGTTAGAGCACATTTTAAAGTTATTGTTTAAATATTTTTTCAGTAGGTAATGAAACAAAAATGCATTGACCAATAATGACAAAACTGTCCTATTCAGAACATTTCCATCATAAAGGTCTACTTCCACACACAACTGCATTTTAAATTTATTGTTTGAACATTTTTCCAGTATGCAATGAAGCAAAATGCATGTACCAATAATGACAAAACTGCCGTATTCAGAACATTTCCATGATAACCGTCTACTTCCACATACAACTGCATTTTAAATTTATTGTTTGAACATTTTTCCAGTAGGCAATGAAGCAAAATGCATGCACCAATAATGACAAAACTGCCCTATTCAGAACATTTCCATGAAAACAGTCTACTTCTACACACAATATATAAATACAGAATCATAGTAGTGTAAGCCATAGGCATGTTGCACAACTTCTTGAACTTATTTTCAATGGGGGGGCAAAAACCAGGGACACATTTTAAACATTGCGTGTATAATTTTGTATAAAATGTTGTGTTACCACCATGCATTTCACTGCCAAGTCTTGAACCCAGAATCCTATGCACTACAGTCAGAGCAACATACCACTAAGCTAAACCAGCAGTTTTTTGAAAGACAGAAAGACAAGCTTAAATGGCTATCATATCATTTAGTGAATTCAGTTCTCACTTCTCACCATAGCTCTCAACCTCTTCATACAAAAATACAGAACAAAGCCAATAATGGGGGGATACAGCCCCAAAATAGGGAAACATTTCAAATACTGATTTTATAACCTTAGAAAATTGCTAGAATAAAAGGTTTTGTTTTACCACTCCTGCAAACCAGGGGAACAGAACAAAAATGTGAAGCATAAATTCACAAGTGATGGTGGCTAGGGACTTTAGGCTCTTTTTACCTGTACCCAAGGTACAGGGTTTTAGCCTGAGTACCTCTAGCCAGCAAATGTATCCTGTTGGGGGCATTTTCACACACACACACACACTGCGCCACACTTTCTGTCAAGTAGAGGGTTATTAAGAGCTTACAAAAAAGTTTATCCCTTTCTGGATGATAAGCATGAATCCCCAGCTCCCACCTTTCTCTCCTGATGTATAAGAAAGCAAAGGTCTAGAGTAACTAATGCACCTGTAGTGGAGAGGGGCTTTTTTGCCTTTGTAATAAATTTTTAATCCTTTCATTTGTTATGAATAAACCAAAATCACTACGAATACTGAAGTACTTGATTCATTCTTTGGCCATTACAGCTGATACAGCTATATACTTGATGAAGCTCCGTTAATTTTTCAGGATGACTTGTCTAAGATGTGCTACTACTAATGTGTACACTGTCGTGTATGTATACTAATAATGTATCTGTCCCCCCCCCCACCTTTTCCTTTTATATAGCTGCATTTGATTCTCAGCACAGGTCATCCTCCAGCGTTGATAAATGTTTATTTTACGTAATATTTTCATGTTTGTGGTGCTTTTCCATGCTTAGTTCACCTCCACCATCAGTACACATTGTTGTACTGTTACCTTTCTAATTCTATACCCACTGCTACACATCTTTCATAGGGCCTAGCTCCCAGGGGGTGGCAGGGTGCAGAAATCATCATATATATGTTTGTGCATCTGGTCACATACACTCCTCCGGCAGCAGCTTACTCACTCTGACAGACTCCGGCAGCAGGCAGCTTCTGTAAATAAATCCTGTCCGCTCCACTCTGCAAATACAGTCCATACTCCTCTGGCAGCAGATTACTCACTCTGACAGACTCTAGCAGCAGGGAGCTTCTGTAAACAAATCTTGTCCGCCCCATCTGCAAATACACTCTGGCAGCAGATTACTCACTCTGACAAAAGGCAGCTTCTGAAAATAAATCCTGTTTTTTGTTCCCGCTCGCAAAAAAACAGCCGGAAACCTGGAAATATGTGCTGCGAGCTGAGCTGACAAAATCATGGACAGTTGGAAGGCATGGAAAACGAAAATAATCCATAATTTGGGACAGTTGGGAGGTATGGATGATCTTTAAAAGTGTGGGGGGGGGGCTCCCCCCCCTCGCTCTATGGTTCTGCCCATGACTGCATTTCTCTGTCTTGCAATTACTGTATCACAATGTTCTCACTATTAACTCATGTGGCCAGTTTTTATCACTAACTGTGCCAGATTTTATTAAATGTGTTACTTTATTTGTTAATTATTTGCTAATTATTGTTATATTACTAATTTCTTTACTGACTTGCTTTGTACATTGTTGATTAAAACATGTTCAGTTTGATTGTTTAATACTGACTATTTGTATGTACGGAGCTTTTCTCCCCAGGCCTCAGCTGAAAATAGGCCTCATGACCAGTCTGACATTACTCGGTAAACAAACAAACAAAATAAATAAATACATGTTTTAAAGCCATCTCATACATTTCTGAAGAGCCTTTTTAGACTTCTTAGACTCTTTCACAATGTCTTTGTTTCAGAAATTTCTATTTACTTCTTTTTTAATTTCTATATTTTTGTTTATCACAGGAAATTGCAATACTTCATGCTCTTATTTTGGCTGGAAAATATGTTACTTAAAGTAAAGCAGCAAAATAAAATATGTCAATGTTACTAGACAAAGCCATTCCATTCCACGTAGCTTACATTATTTCTAGGAAACTGCCAGCACTGAAAATTAATGCATACCAAAACAGTGGCAGTAGCTGCTTTACCTTCATGTGTGTGTATTGCACAAGGGCAAACAGCAATTGTCCAAAAGGCAGTTTGCAAAGTTTCCAAATGCCGAATGGAAAAAGGTTTGAATGTGCAATGTGCGAATGCACAGTGACAGTCATTCATTGCACATTCGGCATTTTGGGGCGGATTGTACTATAGTGGAGATCGGAGAATGGTCCCTTTCCCCACTGTAGTGTGATCTCGGAGTTAGAATATTAATGTAGGGGGTATGGGGGGTGCAGCCCCCCACATGGCAGGTGCACGGGGGCTTGCCCCCCTGCTTTACACTTCATTAGATTTTTTATATATTTATGTTCGAAAATCAGCAAATCCGCTTTTCGATTTTCTGATTTTCAAACACGTTACATTGTCACTGTTATGACTTTCGTGGTTACGATTCGCTCATATGAGCAATCGCACCACTGTGATTCGATTTTGTAAAGGTAAACCCAGTAGCCATCAGGAAAGAGATCTCTTTCACTTAAATAATTTTGTGTGGAGAGATGTGTTCTTTGCACGGTGGTATGAAGAGGTCTGCCTCCGTAGCAATATCTTTACTTTTTAAAAGAGCACGAACACCGAAACCATACCAGTCACAATAAGTTTAATGCTCCAAAATGTGAACAACTAAGCGCTTTCACCAAGGTAAAAACCAAAGGCATCCTCAGAGTTGTTCGTACAATTACATTCTCCGCTTTAAATACTCATTCAAATAGTCAACAGCCAACAACAATTAAGTAATTAACACTTTAAAAACATACTAACATTACAAAAATTTTTTAAAAAACCAATAGGTTTTCATTACACATAAAACCTTGTTCATTAAATCTTTGGAGAAAATACAATAATACTAAAATTAATAATAACTATAAAGATAAACTAATACATTCTCCTAGTCATTATTTAACCACTTGGACACACAAAATAGTAAAACACTTTGTTGTGTTTAATTTTAAAGAATGGCTTTGTTGAAATAAAATCATTCAAACTTGGGGGGGTTGTAGCACTGGTCCGTAATTGCCACACGGACTCACGGGCTTCCAATACTGATTCCCAATCACCCTCAGATACATTTTCAGCCATTTTATCAATGATAAAGAATATAAATTTGTTAAAATTGTCACACCTAATAGAATGAGAATAAAGGGCATTGTGGGGGGTCTTTGTTTTTAATCGCCCTCACATGTTCACTGATCCTGTCCCTTAGTCACCGGTAGGTCTTTCCGATATAAAAACTGGGGCAGGAAAGACAAGTTGCCACATACACCACCCTCTTAGTATTACAATTACACTTCCCTGGACATTTCACAGAAATACCGTAACCACTAATACTAACATAGGGTCCATTGTTTATATACTTACAATTCTTACAACTACCACATTTGGACATGTTTGAAAAATATCTATTGTGATCAATTTGTCTCTCTAATATATTTTTTATATTTTTACCCCTACTATAAGTTATTTGAGGTTTCACACCAACTACTGAAACCGTATCCACTTCCAGGAATAAATTCCAACTTCTTTTTAATATGTTAATTACTTCAGACATCCTTTCACCAAATTCTAAAACCATAACATTTGAGTTGAAATTTTCCTTTCTTCTAAACTGGAAGTCATCCCCAGCTTTGTCTATAATGAGAAGAAATCTTCCTTACTGTTATTTTATTTACTGATTTCACAGTTTAGGCACTTTTCTTTGTATGAAGATGTTTCTTATAATTTGTATTACACCATTTCTCCTAATTGTGCTGACCATGAGACATTTACTACCTGGTTTGTTTATTTGTTCCTCTGTGCTACTAATATTACTATATATTGCAGTACAAGTGAGAGATAGCTGTTGGTAGTCTGTTATTTGATGACACTGTAATTTATAGCCTAGCTATTCCCTTTATGGTAGTTTATAAGCAGGGTCCTGCTACAAACACCCGAGTGCCATTAGTTCATGACACACTTGCTCTTTGTCACTTGCTGTAAATGACAAGTGTCTTAACTCTGACTAGTCTGATTCTACTGGACTAGGTTGGTCTCAAACCATCAAACCCTAGAAAACTACATAGATCTCCCTGGGCCCTATCTCTAACTCTCACCCAGTCCCTTAACCGAATCCTTGCTCCTTACATCTAAATTTCCTGAAGACTGTCTAACCCTAGAACTCCCCTACCCCTCTCTAAACCTAAAACTCCCCCAAACCTAAATTCTCCACTTACTTCCTAAACCTAAAACTAATTCCCTGACCACTGTCTTACCCTAAACTCATATCATTCCCTAAACCTAAAACTCTCCTCTTACTCTCAGAATCTAAAAGTCCATTCTTATCCCTAAATCCACTTTCCCCATTCCCTCCCTAAACCTAAATTTATTCTCCTGTTCCTTAAATAAAAAAAAAATCCCCTTTTGCTTCCTAAACTTAAAGTCACTGATCGTTTCCTAACCATAGACTTCCTTTCTAATCCCTAAGCCTAAAACTTCCCTCCCATTCCCTAAACCTAAATCCCCCTCCTGATCATTGCCTGTCAACCAAGGCTACACTCTCATGCACTCCTATTCTCTCCTCATGGCTGCTACACTTATGTACTCAAATTCAGATAATGTGCTCTGGCAAGGTGTAACAGCTCCAGTCTCTGCGCACATCTGACACACCTTGCCTCATTACTTGAGTTTGGACATGGGTTGCTGTCCATGCAAGCTGCAAGATGCTTGAGTCCCTGGCTGTGTGATTGTTACCTTCAAGCATCCGAGACTCTGGTACTTGCAGTAGGTCCTAATAGACATACCAGTGACACACATTCTAAAATGCTGGGGTGAGTAATGACTGATGTGGGAGTGCTTCCACATTTACATCAAATCTTTGCTTTAATATTGCTATACTGCTTGGCAGAACAAATTGCCCCTCCTTTACCCTTCTACTGTTGCTACAACACTTGTCCTGAGCCATGTACCAGTCATGTAGTCAGCTGCTCAGCCTCTCTTCTCCTTAGGTAAGCCCACTGCATTAGTTCATCTGCTTATTCCTTACTATCTTCAGCTGGATCCCCCAACTTCAAGACTCCCTTACTGACCCATGATCTCTCAGATCTCCATCCCTGTGTGACAAACAGTTAACACATTTTTGATAGTTAATTTTCCTTGAGATATGTAACCAGTTTAGGAAAATGCAAAGTCATGAAGGCTGATCTGTTGATAAAAGGAGTTTCAGATATTAGAAAGCATAAAGGTTAAAGCAGAAATGTCTTAATATCATGGAAAGTTAAACAGTTCAAGAAAAAAATCTAAGTCCTTGTAACCATATAACTGCAATGCAGTGATATCCAACCAGTACAGCATGCGAAATATAATGGAAAACTGACAAATCTGTAGAGAAAATATGGGAGAGCTAAATGGCTTCTGTACATGGTTAGTATGGGTAGCCATTGGACCTTATGCATGGGTTATGGCCATAGAGTGTAATAAAATCCACCACTTAAACAGTCTGCTTCATGCATATGTACCAACACTGTTAATATGGGTAGACATTGTACATTATTCATGAGTTATGGCCATGGAGTGTAACAAAAGGCACCACATAAGCAGTCTGCTTCATACATACATACCAACACTGTTAGTATGGGTAGCCATTTTACCTTATGCATGGGTTATGGCCATGGAGTGTAATAAAATGCACCACATAAGCAGTTTGCTTCATACATGCATACCAACACTGTTAGCATGGGTAGGCATTGTACATTATGCATGGGTTATGGCCATGGAGTGTAATAAAAGGCACCACATAAGCAGTCTGCTTCATACATACATGCCAACACTGTTAGTATGGGTAGACATTGTACATTATGCATGGGTTATGGCCATGGAGTGTAACAAAAGGCACTACATAAGCAGTCTGCTTCATGCATACAGTACATACCAATTTTCTCAAATGCAATGGAGAATATACAGGAGTAGAGACAACTAATGTGTTGCTCAGATAGGAGTATGTTAATGCATACTACTCAGTGTGCAGATGCACAAACTACAGCAAGATAAACATCTGCAAGCACCAGAGGGTACCTTCAGAACATCAAGTGTGAAGGTTATTCTCTGGCTTTTTCTAGCCTATTGTGTCAAAAGTATCAAGGGCAATAATTTAGCTAATCAAGGGCAATAATTTAGCTATTTGTTTTGTAACACAGGTTACACTGTATGGCATGCCACCTTCAGGCACAAATTCTTTCAGGATGAGAACTGTGATTTATAAGTCCTATGCCCAACAGAAATAGTTTGAGTCAGCAGTGCAGATGTGAAATAACTGAAATCTTATGACTGGATACCTGTAATGACAGCATAGCTTGCATGATGAGGAAGCTGTGCACTTAGCTGTACTGTGTGGTGCCTCACAGCAACAGCGAA
Source organism: Protopterus annectens (assembly GCF_019279795.1). NCBI lineage: Eukaryota > Metazoa > Chordata > Ceratodontiformes > Protopteridae > Protopterus > Protopterus annectens. The sequence continues at coordinate 1,215,602,330 of NC_056731.1, read as the reverse complement.
GCTGACCATCGTTGCAGTGTCTGCACTATTTGTCACAGTTCCATCTGTTAACATGTGGATTAGTATGTGATTATCAACTGGACATTGTTCTTTTTCAGTTTTCCATAAATACTTATGTGACCTGCACACGAATGAGATGCATGTTGTATATTTTTAAGGCTTTGAGGGGGGAAGGGGGAAGTAGGAGGAGTGATACATTTCATTGTTGTATAAGCATATTTGTTGTATATGTATTAACTGTAGCTGTCATTAATTTCAGTAAGGAAATCTACTTGAGTGTGCAAGAAATCCTGTCAGAAAAGTGCAAAAAAAAAAAAAAACACTGCAAAAATAAAGGCTATGTCATCAATGATCACCATAAGTCTCTCTGCTAATCTGTAGTGAAGTGACAAGAAAAATGTCCTTGCATGGTGTCTTTGTCCCTGGTGCCAGAGGTTGCCTACCCAGTTATAGCTCCACTGCAGATACCTTATGTTTCAGAAATAACATGACATACTTTTTTATCTTCTTACGCAAGAATGAGGTCTCTAACATAAAACAAATCAAATTTCTATACGAGTTATACTGACTTGGTTGATGACAGTTCATATTATCTGGATCTCTTTATGAGGATATTTTGGTTGAGGAAAGTATTTATTTATTTATTTATTCATTCATTCCAGTTTGATTACCAGGGAAGTCCACTGGGTCAACTTCTCCCATTTTCAGTGGAGGCCCGGGGAGAAAAGCTCCGAAAATGCATTAAAATATATTACATACAGGATTTCAACACAATCAAGATTTTAGAAAGCATTAAACAATTTACAGAATACGATTGCAAAGAATACAAGACAATTCATGTTGAAATTGATTAAAAATTTGCTTTTTACATTATAGTTATGCTTATTACATTTGCATAGTAAAGCAGTAATTCTTTGAGATCCCTAAACAGAGAGTTAAGGTTGTATAGAATTTGCCTGTAGTGAAGAGATTCAGGGATGGAGAAATAGGGTGGTGCTTTGACTGCATGTATTAGAGATAGAAATTAGTGCTCAGTATTTACAATATTTACACGTTTTGTTGAGCAAGTAGAGTTCTAGGAGTTGAAGGATTGTCTAGTATTTAACAAGTTTTGTTGACCAAGTATTGTTGTAGGAGTAGAAGGATTAGTTGATTTTGTTGAGCAAATCTAGCTCTAGGGGTAGAAGTAGTTAAGTAGAAGGATAAAGTTGCAGGACATTGCAGGGAGAGATTGATATAGTTGTAGGAATTTGTCTATAGGAGGAGGATAGGGCAAATGTGTCAGAATGAGGAGACTCTTATACTAGAAGTGATCCAAGATTAAGTAGGGAGGAGGCAGGGGCATTTTTGTTTAGTGGACAGGTGTTTGAAAAGTAGGGCCTTGAAAAGTATGTATTTAATGAAGTTTTATGAATGGAGATTTACATAAAAAATTTAAAGATGGCTCTGCTTCAGTGATTCTTCCTTTCTTTCATTTTACAAAGAAATCTGTAGCTCTCCATCATACTGAGGAATCTAGAGTAGTCAAGAGACTATTCAATGGTGCATAGCTCTTCCAACCATGTTAGGGCCTCATATGCATGGTTTAAGACAAAATTTCATTTTAGAAATGATTGAGGAAACAAAAGCAATTAATGCCTTATCCTGGCATTGAGGACAAATAACTAGCTAGTACCCGCTGTATAAAAGATATAATTTTGTCTAACAAAGTCAGAGTTTGATGCAGTGAATGATTTAATGATGTTTGCAAGCTGCTAGTGTCAGAAGACATGCATGGCTTAGACTTCAGCTATTCCCAGGGGATGTGGATATTGCGACAGTAATCTAGGAGATAACCATACTAAAGATATGCTGATTACATAGGCAAAGAACGATATGCTGATTACATAGGCAAAGAATGGAAAACACAATGCTAAAATGGAACAGATGTTTAATATTGCCAACTCTCAATATCCAAGAATTTTTTATTGCTTAAAATACGTATTCTGGGATTCACTTTATAATCTCAAAATACTGCAATCTCAAGACTATAAAGCCAAACATTCACAATATCAAAACCCCAAAAGTGCGAAATTCAAAATCACGACTTTTAAATACACCCCCACCACACAAACATACATACATCTTCCTCCCCACACAACAAACTAACAAAACACACAGAAACACAACAACACAAATACACACACCTACCCTACATATACCCCCCATGTGGGGGACTGTGCCCCCTTGCTACTTATATATACTAACTCTGAGGTCGCACTAAAAAACCAAAGACACTAAACCCACCACTACATACTCTATATTCCCTTGCACAAACATACACCACATACGCACAAACACCACCACTCTCAACACTTACACACTCACACTCTTACCTTCCTACCCTAACCTACACCTGAAACTTCCCAACACACTCACATACACTCAAATCCCTACCCAAAACCCTTAACAAACAGCATTTATCTAAATCTCCACATATAGCCACACAGTGTTAGGCAAACCATATCCCACAGCACACCGCACCTTACAAACACAGCGAATTCCACGTACCGTGCCACCACAACCGCGAATTCGACACTTCGAATTTGATCAAGTGTAGTTTCACTTAACTGCAATTTCAGCATTTTCGTCTCGAGATACTGAAATTTGAGATTTCAGTATTTCAAGATAGTAAAGTGCTTCCGTATTATGAGATAACAACACCAATTTCAGCAGCAGGAATAAGACAAAAATAGCAATGTAGGCCCCCTCCAAAAAGGGTCAGTCCTTCCAGTGTTAGTCTAAGTGACTCTTATGTTCCCCTTTCCCTCTTTAATCTTTAAACAATGTTACAGGCAAAGTATCAATCATTACATCAATAACTACTAACATATTACCCCACACAAGTGGATATTACAGGTTATCTTTAGTGGTTGGTTTGACAACTGAACTTTACAGAAATGAGTACCCTGGCTCATTTTATAGACCTTTTCCCTACAAAAGTCCTGGATCTTACCGTATAATTGGTAATCTAGAAGGAAATACAATGAGTTCTATTTTATCAATAGGACACAGAGTTTTCCATCCCTTCCCTCCTGAATGAACCAGTAGTTCTACTGCCAGTATCTACCTGAACCATTCATTCCTCCACTGGGAATGGGAGTCTGGCTACTGGGAATGCACATCAGTTTCCAACCCGGACACTATATGCCAGGCCCAATATATGACAGGATGAAAGCCTTGTATCCCATTCATTCCCAGTTCTAGGATGTTCCCCAGTTTGCCCAGCCCAGCACAGGACATGGGTAACTTATTCTCAGGATGCAAGCCCTCTGGGGTATTTGTTTCTTCATATCGACACATCAGCCATGTCCCCTGATGACAGGTGAGAGTTGGGTAGCTGGGAGTGTACTGGTCATTCAGTATGGCAGCATGATCCCTGTTCATAGGTTCATAGGTAGGTACTAGGCTATCGGCCCAAGGGCCTACGCAAGCCTAGCCAACAAGGTTCCCTGGCTTATGCCACCCAAGAAAGTTATTTTCCTGTGCCATTGTCCAGCAGAGACACAGAAGTGATCCCTGGGGTGTATTTCCTATTTCCCATCCACTCATCAAGATTTTTCTTGAAGAGTGCTAAGGAAGAACTTTGCTTGACATAGATGGGTAGCCTGTTCCAGAGTATGGGAAGTCTCTGGAATAGGAATCTATCCCTCCAGCATGTCCTGTTTATTGTGGTGACAAGGTTTAAGTCCCTAGAGCGTGTAGCTTGGAGGGATTGGGATTTCTTTAGGTGCAGCATGTCCAACAGCTCTGGGTTTGACATAACTTTATATGTAAGGCAGAGATCACCTCTGAGTAGGCGATATGCTATGGAGTAAAGCTGGAGTTTTTTGAGGCGGTTAGTGTAGGGCATTTGTTTGAGTCCAGTAATCCTCTTTGTGAGGTACTTCTGTGGCCTTTCCAGCTGCTGCAGATGTCTTGTGAGGTACATTCCAAAAGGGGTGTTGTACTCTATAGTGGGTCTAGTGAGTGTTGAGTAGAGGGGAATGATGACCTCTTTTTTCCTGGATGAGAACCCTTTTATGATGAGGTGTGCCATGTAGAAGGACTTCCTGACTATTGTGGCGATGTGACTATCAAAGGAGAGACTACTGTCCACCTGGGTCCCAAGGTCTCTTATCACGCATTTGGTGTTAAGTAGATTGCTGCCTATGTGGTAATTCATTGGTACAGAGTTTTTACCAAAGGGGATGACACTGCACTTTTTGGCATTGAGCTTGAGGCCATGGCTCTGACACCAGGCATCTGTCTCAGAAAGGCCCTTCTGTAGGATGTTCAGATCATTTGGGGACTTGACTATGGCTCCTAGTTTTCAGTCATCTGCAAACTTCGTTAGCCAGAGGCCTTCTGTGTTAGCCTGTACTTCAGAGAAGTAGATACCAAATAGGAGCGGTCCCAGGACGGAACCCTATGGTACTCCACTTGTCACTGGTTTGAGGTCAGATTTGGAGTCTGCAACTTTTACAGTGTGGGTTCTGTCAGTGAGCCAGTTGGCAACCCATCTTGTGACGTAGGGATTTATGCCTAGTTTATTGAGTTTAGCTATAATTCCAGAATGGGGGATGGTGTTGAAAGCCTTGGCAAGGTCAAGATAGGCTGTGTGAACCACCTTACCCTCATCTACGGTTTTAGTGACTGCCTCAAAGAAGTCGATCAGGTTCAGGAGGCATGATCTGCCTTTCACAAACCCAAACTAGGTGGGATCCAGAGTTTGGAGGTTACCAATGTCTTTGTTTATGAGTTCCATGATGATACGTTCCATGTTCTGGAGTTCTTACCCATGAACAAGCTCCCAGTTGCAATCACATGTGAAATTCCTGACCTGTGCAATACACCACTTGCATTGTCTGCTTGACAGGCTCATGTCGCATGGGTGTAACACTCAATGCTCTCTCTAGGTGTCACCCAAGTGTTGAGCCAGAGCCACCTGCCTCTTCCTCGACGGATGAGCTGACATTGTGCACTCAGTCCTATACTCCCAGCCCAACTCCTCCTGCACTCATGCTGCTGACTGAACACACATCATCTGGGTTTCAATCAAAGCTTCATTCTTTTGTACCACATGACTGGCTTAGCATAGCAGAAAATTTTATTCGAGGTTCCTTGTGGCTCCAAAACGGAAAGCAAATAGAGATCAGTGGTAAACATAGTATTTTAAGGAATTTTCATATACCAAAATTGGATCAATGTTTTCTAATAAATGGGGACACTTGGGTGGCAAGACTTAGAAAGAAGAATCGTTATCTACATACCCCAGTCTGCTCAATCCACAGGAAATCTTTCTAGTTCCATATAGAATAGTTTCATTTTCATTTTATAGCCTTTGCTTGTGGGCTGTCCACTATCTGAGAAGACCTTCATCAGACCTTTCCCCAGAAAAACTTTTTTTTTTTTTGGTTTTAGTTTTTGAATCTTATAAAACTGACGTATTTCTTCTGTGGCAAAAAATGCCAAAGATTTCTGCATTAGTGAGTCACATACTGAACATACCTTCAGCATCAGCAAGGTGATACCTCATATTGGTGAAGTTTGTGCCATTTGGGATTCTGATGGTCTCATTAGAAAGGTTCAGTACTTAAAATGATGGGCTCAAGTCACAGAGTCCTTTTAACAACTCATACCAGCTATAGAAGTTATAGCAAAATAACCTATAGCAGGTAAGGCCACAACATTTAATTCTGGGAGTGCTTTTCTGTCCTGTGGTGCCCTTTCATACAGTAGCACCAGGTGAATTAGTACATATTTGGAGGCCTAAGGAGGTCTAATCTGTTGCTTTTAATAAATCCCTGATTTTTTTTAAGTAATGCTATTGTCATGTATATATGAAAGAAAAAACAGAGTAGTACATATGACCTACTGAGAATTCCATACAAACCTCTAGCTAAGAATCTTTAAGACAATAAAAAAAGCTACATAGTACATCAATAAGCAGGTGATGGGGGAAAGGTTTGGACTGAACACAGGATAAATACATAAAGAAACTAATGCTTCAATCTCTTGTTCTTCAAAATTGGTTTCAATGAGACCACATCATTCAAACCCAGAAACTTTTCAGATCCTAACTCTACAATCTGTCTTATTTCAATAATTTCAGTATAATTCTTTAAATGCCCTGCATGTTGGTTAGATTTAATACAAGATAAAACTTTGAATTTAAAACTATGTTTTTGACCATTGTCTAAAATATGCTTGGTGAGAGCATTTGTAGATTTACACTTGACTGATGTCTGATATATTTTAACAAATATGTTGCTTTAACATGATTGGTTTTACCTACATAAAAAGCCTTATATAGCTGAGATATATAAGACATCTCCTATTGCAGACAACATAATCTGTAAACTTATAAATTCTGCCTGTCGACTCATAGTAGTATTTATCAGTCTTATCAATAAATTTACAGAATTTACAATTTTAACAAGAAAAGTACCACATGTATTTGCTGTTTTGGCTTTCTTCTATAATAGAAACCCTTTCACGTTTTTCTTATTATTGTAACAGAATCTTGAAATATAGCCAACAATATTCCTAAATTTCTTGTCCACAGTTAAAACATTTCAGCTCTTGCATATTATATCACATACTGGGTCTACCTGACTTTGTCAAAATCTCACATCATCGAATCCCAGTTCGTTGAGATGAAAATATCAAAATCTCACTTCATCGAACCAGCGGAACAACAAAGATCTTCCCAGGGTAAGTAACCTGTTGTGTGAGACAGTGACCTTTGCCTTTTTCCCAACTGTAGTGCAATCTTGGAGTTGGTATATTTAGTTGAATGGGGGGTGGGGAGGCGGTAGCCCTCTACCTGGGTTGGTTAAAGATGGTGCGGTTTAGGTTTTTATTTCTTTTTGGGTAAGTGGTTATTTACCCTGGGAAGATCTTTATTGTTCTGTTGGTTCGATGAAGTGGGATTTCAATATTCTCATCTTTACAACCTGTGATTTTATGATGTGGGATTTTGACAATGTCAGGTAAACCCCACATAACATGTTAGTGCCTCTAGAATAAACTAACGGTACATTTACTACTTCCGTACTATTTCTGATGCTACATTATCTTTAATAACGACAGGGCTGAAAAATGGCCATGCCATAGTCGGCCTTCTATCCATCACAATCTGTCTGTTGAAGTCAGTTTCTTGTTGTCCATAGTCTTTCTCAAAAAAATCTTGGGAAAATTATCTAATATATGTTTTACAGCATCATCACCTATGGTGAGTCTAGAGACATGCATAAACTGACCCCACATAATATTATGAAAATATGGCGTGGATGCATGCTGCATAAATATGAGTTGCGTTTGCGCACTTTTATATAGACACAAGTCTCCAACAACCCTGATCTTTTCTGGAAATTCTAACATCCAGAAAATCAATAAATGATTCAGAATATTGTAATTCAAACTTAAGGAAATCAGTGGAAGACTGCATATAATCCTGTAATAGATGTAAGGCGGTAGCCTTGCCATGCCATATCAAAAATATATAATTCACAAAGCATACATAATGTGAGACATAGTTAATGAACAAGGGTGAATTCCTTAAATGATTGTTTTCCCATTCTGTCAGTACAAGGTTAGCATATGAATAGGCACAAACAGTGCATGTTGCTACACCTTTCTTCTGAATATAGTACTTCCCATTATACATAAAAACATTATGTTTAAATACTAATTCGAATAAAGCACATATTGACTCAGTGAAACACATGTCTAAATCACTATAGGTAGATCGATGGGCTCTAATTGAATCTATACCTATTTCATTTGGAATCACTGTGAAAGTGATACGATATAAAATGTTACATTAAAAAAGAATCCCTGTATTCATGCTATACCACCTATAAAAACTCTCAAAATATTTACTGTCATCTAGAACTCTATAATTTTAAAACATCTATTTTCAGTACTTCATCCAAGTATATAGATATAGGCACTGTGGCCCAGCCACAAACTGACACGACTATATGTCTCAGAGGTAGGTTTTCTTTATCTTTATGCAGCTTAGGTAAAACATAAATCACAGGTACCAAAGGTTCATTGACATAAAAACAATCGAACAACTCAGACTTGAGAATACCATTCATATGTAAATCAAAAATGGCAGCTTTCATGTTCTGTACTAACTTGTAAACATAGCATTTCTCAGTGTTTTCATAAACATTAGCACCACATAGCATGTCATCCACCTTTTTAACATAATCTTATCAAAGATCACCTATATTTCCTCCTTTATCAGCTTGTTTGATAATATTTTAAATTGCTTGTAAACCATGTAAAGCTAACAATTAATCTGTATTATTTCAGATTGTAATATATCTTACCTTTAGGGTGAGAGGAAAAAATGTTCTCTAATATCTTACTGACATAAAGAAGACGTGCTAGTGAAAATGCTCCTGCTGTGCTGTGTACTCCATTTTTTATTTAGTAAAGATGTAGTTCGCTGGTACATGGTGCCCACAGATCCTATTGTGTTTTACATAGTAGGATGATAACTAAGGATTTGTAGATGGGGGGGTGTTAGTTAGGATAATAATTTTCTTATTGCTGGCTTGTGTCCATAAGGGACATGGGGGCCAAACCAGGGGAAAATTTACGATTTCCCATCCCTTTGTCAAGGTTTCATTTGAATAAGGTCGGGGAGGACCTCTGTTTTACATTGAGGATGAGCCTATTCCATATTATTGAGATCCTTTGGGACACATATCTGTCTCCCAATACATTCTGTTCATGTCACAAATGAAATTCAGATCCCTGGATCTAGTGTTTCTGGTGCTGTTTGTTTTGCGCATGTGCAACAGAATTAGCGCTGAGTATGAAGAAGTCATGTAAGTCAGGCAAGGCTATCCTCTCAGCAGCCTGCAGGAGACTGAATACAGAGACAGAGCCTTTAGGTGATCAATGTAGGGCAGGGTATTCATGTCCTGAATTCTGTCATTTACAGTAGCTCTGTCTAAAGAGTATACACTATTTAAAAAGTAAAGTTGGTTGCTTTATTTCTGTCACAGACAGTATGCTAAAGATAAAACTGCCTTGCATAACTTTCAAGTAATGCTGACATTAATAATTGGCAAGAAACCTTCCTTCTTCACACAGCATCTTGATATGTTATGTCAGGATAGTATCCATCATGCATACTTTGACAAAACACTAAATCAGTCTGTTTTAAAAAACAGGAAGAGATGCTCTCAAGTCAACCAAACATTTATCAAATCACTCAGTTAAGCAACAAATGTATGTTACCAAACCGAGTCACTATAATCATTTTTTAACTCTCCTGTCTTGATGCGTAGACAAATGCTAATGCCCAAACCTAAATAAATCGCTCACTGCCACCTGACTTTTTATCCTACTTTAAATTTCAGAGAAAAAAATACTTCTAAGACAGTCTGCAGACTTCTACAACAATTGCAAAAGATGCCCAAGTCTAAAAAAATTCATTGAATACCCCAGCTTCCTAAAATGACTGTACCCAGCACATCATCGCAAGTGTCATATTCAGTCTGCCTCTTCCAATAAGGACCATGCCCTGACCTTTCAACCATACTACTTTTCTGTACCCAGAGTATTCATGTTTCTCTGGTCTGAGATTTTTGCTTTAGTACTTGTCTTTGTACTTCAACAAGGGTGTTTTACGCTCCAATTATTTAACATATTAGCGAATGGACAATTCTGAAAGATTCATGGCATGGTTTTAGAAACAAATTCAGCACAACGACACTATCAGTAGCACTACTGTCTTCATTATTCTCCAACGTGATAAGGAGCACCTGATGCTGTCTATCTTTGCAGATGTGGCAACTGATTGGTCTCTGCTGCTGTCCAAACCTATCAAGTTAAGGTTCAGGACACATTTCATAAGCTGGTTCCGCACGTTAACAGGGGTGTCATTCCCGGTTGTCTCTGGGATAGTCACATAAGTTTCTGGTGCATTCACAACTGGAATACCACAATGGTCTGTCTTATAGTTAGTTATCTGTTCCTTTCCTAAGAATTTTTCTGTCAGTCTTCATCTTTGGTTATAAAGTGATGATTTACTCCTAAAATCTGGAACAACTTTAGATGCCTTACCCTCTCCTTTTTCAGCCAAAGGCTAAGCCACAGAAATGTAGCCATTATGAGCAAGGCGTGAGCTACAGTGATTTTAGTTAGCACTAAGGATGCCAGCCCTATTAGTATGTGAGATTTACTTAATAATCACAGAGAGTAGATATGGAGCATAGTTATCTAGAGATCTAGCTAAACCAGTTTCTATCATTCATATATCATGCTGGGATAACCACACAGAGTAGATAAGGAGTATAGTTACCTGGAGATCTAGCTAAACTAGTTTCTATCATTCACATATTATACTGAGATAACCACACAGAATAGATAAGGAATGTAGTTATCCAGCAAGCTAGCTAGGCCAGTCTCTATCATTCACATATTATACTGAGATAATCGTACAGAGTAGATAAAGAGTATAGTCATCTGAAGATCTAGCTAGACCTGTCTCTGTCATTCATATATCATGCTGAGATAACCACACAGAGTAGATATGGAGCACAGTTATCAGGGGTCTAGCTAGTGCACTCTATATCATTCAGACATTCTGAGATAACCACACAGAGTAGAAATGAAGCATAGCTATCTAGGGGTCTAGCTAGACCATTCTCTGTCATTCATATATCATGGTGAGATAACTACATAGAGTAGTTAAGGAACATAGTTAACTGGGGATCTAACTAGACCAGTCTCTACCATTCATATATCATGGTGACATAACCTACTGATCTTAATTAGCTCAGGCTGTGTTATAAATTGACCAATTCATTCACAACCAGAACCAGAAATGCCTTTTAATTAATCTGTTTATCACTAAGATGGAATGTACAATATCTGTGGTGTCTGGAAGAAATGCAATGGGGGGGGGGGCAAAAAGAAAAAAAGAAAGTGTTTTTGGAGGTGGGTTCCTTCGTAACCCTCACATAGTATATTACCATATACTCCATACATACACATATTAGCCTCACAACCATGGTAAGAAGAAAATCACCCTACCAGGGTGAAAAAGTAACTTGCCCCCTGTAATTGTGTAGCACAGCAAATAAATATAAAAGCATTCCAGGACTATTGAATTTGGGAAGCTGGGATCTGCAGAATGTCTTCATGGAGTTAGCATTCATTGAAAATTAAAGTTCTCCTTCAAGGCAGTGTTTCTTCAAAGACTCAAGACTCAACTGCTACACAGCAAGGGTTCATGCTTGATTCCAGATTATTATTCTTAACTGAAATTATACTTTTTAAAAACCAAACCAGCATAAGAATGTACCACTTTCCCATCCTTCAATCACATCAACATACATGTGTAGTGTGGTCAACTCCTTCTAGAAGGGATTTGCCTTATCAGCAACACATCTTGCAAAAGTCAGGCAAGGGAAGAGGTAACTGTATCCAACATACTGTTGGTAGTCCTGGAATTGTTTCAAAATGCTCCAAAACTCTGTTTTCGTGAGGACTATCAAAGTATCTATTGCACACAATATGAGTTACTATGCTCAGGGCACTTATCTGCATTCAAACCTCACCATGAATGCAGCATTGATGTCTCGCCTACCATGGTTTGCTAATGAAGGCAACTGATGCTTGCCCTGAATGTGAGAGGCCTAGCTTTGATCTTTGTAACAACATGTACCTGTCAAATGGTTTTAACTAATTCATTATTTATTGTAGAATTATTATCATTTGGAATTAATTATTATGTTTTTAAATCATTTTTAAAGCTGTATAATAATTTTTCTATGTGTAATTGCATTTTTTCTTGCATGGTATAATAGTAAATGTGATGTGAGTTAGGTTTGTCTGCAAAAATGATAAACACAAGAAAAATCACACAGAGCAATGTGTAGCCATTTTGCTCTTTTATACAGAAGTGCTGGTAACATATGGCTGTTTATTTCTCCATATAATTATGTATAATTAGACCTGAACCTTTTAAGATGTCCTTCTTGACAGTTCTGTAGTACCATTGATAGCACCACTAAATATCCTGTTTTAAGTCATTCCTTTGTAGTGTGAAATATATTTCTAAAAGCCCTAGCCGCATGTTCTCTGCTCCAAGCTATGACTGATCAACAGATTATGCAGTGCTGATAAACCAGATAAACTGTATCAAGCAGAACACATTCCTCTTAATCTTTAGACCATATTTACACTGTTTACCTAACTGTTTAACTGAATGCTAGTAAATTCTACAGTGGCAATAAAGAGGTTAGAACCTGATTATAGATTTAAGAACAGACTGTAATGACATTTTTTATAACATTGCTATAGACTGATTACCTGTTGTCCAGGTAGTCCGGATGCACCTTTAGGACCAGTAGCACCTCTTTCACCCTAAGAAAAAATGATAAGGAATATTATTATCTGCAGTTGTCACAAGAAATAGTTAAGGATAATTATTAGGGTCGTGTCTACACCAGTCTTATAGGTAGATTGATTGTAGGATTAACTTAAAGGCATTTAAGCATATAAGCAGAAAATGAAGTGTGTGTGTGTGTGTGTGTGTGTGTGTGTGTGTGTGTGTGTGTGTGTGTGTGTGTGTGTGTGTGTGTGCGTGCTTGCGCGCGCGTGTGTGTGTGTGTGTGTGTGTGTGTGTCTGTGCATGTGCACGTGCGTGTGTGTCTATGTGTGCGCACTTGTGTATGCATGCACACACATCCTGAGATGGACTGATGCCCAGTCCACATTTTCTTCCATCCCTTATAACGATTCTTGATTGTGCTAGGCTTCATCTCTCCCACAAACTTGCAATGGTGGGATCAAACAATTCTGGGTAGAGAATTTTAAAACTTGGTGAAATTACACATAAGAATTGTCCAGATTAGGTTTAGTCTCACATTATTTTGCTTTATGAGTAGCTTCAGATCTAACTTTCAAGGTTGGCATAATAGGGGGTCGGGATTGGCTTAATACCTCAGAATAACCATAGGCTGTATCATTGCACAATTCTAACCTGAAAGGTGGTTTTGCAGTGCACGTGTGAAATCACCTTCAGGAAAGAATGTGACTAGGACAGTAAAATAGATCATGGTAGAGTTTCACAGGTTTAAAATGCGCACCCTCAAATAACTAGACTATGACCATTTTTAAAAATATCATAATAGATAATGCCATATATGAAGTGCTTATTTCAGGTCACAATTAGCTTCTGATGAGTTGAGATAAGAAACTGCTTTCTGGAAAAATGATGCATGGATATGGTGAGGTGAGGGATTATAAACAATAATAAACTGTTTTCTTTATTATAGAAAAATATAATTCACAAATTTGTTATTGGATAGCATGGGCACTTATCAATGTCATTGTCACTGGGAAGTAGGCACCTCTTTATGTCATCTAAAAGGGTTGTGGTGTTGTAGATTTAATCAAATGCACTAGTTTGGTGGGGTTATAGGCTTTTTTTTTTATTAAACTCCACTTGTAGCTACAAGGTTACTGTTTTCTTTATTTATGTATGAACTTGTCTGGGTGGATATATACTAGTATACCGCTGTTATGGGCACTGGGGAACTGGTTTTCTTAACATAATTTTAAAGAGGCTTGGGCTTCAGTGTATAGTGAGAAACTGTAGTGGGTGGGTAGGTAGATTTATTTTATTTGTATTAAAGGAGCACACTTATAAGAAGACAGATGCAATTATTTCTGTTTAACAAAAGTGTAAGAGAGAACATCTGTCACCTTTGGCACTGACATTTGATGACTGGCATTCCAAATTATCACTTCAACTGATATTGCCATAGGTGTAAGTTATGAAATTATACTGGGTTGGGAGAGGGGCCTTTTGTTAAAAATAAATCCAGACTTGTGATAAGGATTGGACCATTTTTTTTCAGAAAAACAATGCTGGTGGTATAAGTAATTTTTTTTGTTATTACTAGGGCTGCTAATGCTGAGGGAATGACTACCTTATCATCATAAAATGGTCTAATATTTGGTGAGGTATACAGAACTTAGCTGAGTGGACAGTTTTTAATATAAACTTACTTAAGATTAAAAATTGATTTTTTAACTTGATCACCACCATTACTGCAATCTCTGAGAGTGATGGGGCTATGTGCTCAGTTGGCACAGAGAATTAAGGGTCTATTAACAAGCTATTTCCTATGGTCCAGGGTCCAGAGCTTGATTCCCTTAACCTCCATTACCTAATTGCGTCACTCTGAACAAGTCACTTAACCAGACAGCACTTCTGGAAAGAGTCTAAAAATGTTATTGGAGATCAGTGCTTTATCCTGGTTAACAAATAAAATAGTAAATATCAGTATAAATTGGCTAGATTGTATAGGCATGTGAAAGTAAAATAAGTAAATAGGGAGGAGTCTAGTTTTTGCTTATTTTTCACTGCTATGAACCATACTTTCAAATGAACCTCCATATTTCTATGTGCCTTTTCTTTTTAACATCCTTTTCACATTTTTGCATCCCCTAAAACTTCTAGGTCCTTATCACAAATCTTTCTTCCCTCTGGGGATAAATATGCTTGTTGTATATTGTGTAACAACAGTACAACTGAGTGTAAACCTTTGAATGTATACTAACAGTGAATTTGATATATTGCTGATGCAAAATTTATCATCAAGAATATTTGCCCTTAATTGTGACATATCAAAATAAAAACTAATTGATGATGAGAAATTTTCAGAAGGTAGGAAAGAGACCAGTGGTATCCCTCAGGGCTTGGTACTGAGGTATCTACTTTTTGTTATTTACTTTTCATATCTATAAGCAGAGAGACAAGATCTCTGGCTAATCAAGTTTGCAGATAATTGCAAACTGAGGGGTTGTTGTTAAGCCACCCTATGACACCCACACACCCTGAATGAACTTGCACCAGTAAACTATTGGTGTACTCAAAATGGGCTCTGTCTAAATGCTACAAAGTTTAGTGGACAACTCCTCCTTTCATATTCTCCAGACAACGCACCTCTATAAAACAAAAATGCACTTTGAGACTTATGTACTTGGGATGATAGATCCCACTGTTCTAACTATCATGTAATAATGGTTGTCAGGAAATCATTTTATTCAGTCCAGAAAATTGACAAAATAATAGGTCTAAGAAGGTCATCATTCCCTTATAGTCAGGCTATTTGCCAAATCCAGTGCCCCCTCTGGTATGTATCTCACTAAATATATCAAACAATTACAAAGACACCAAAGGCTCCTGACCAAAAACATCACAGACCTGAAGTCTCTGAATGTACCAAGAGAGGCTGGCAGCTTTATTCATTTGTTCAGAGTGTTATACACTTTTAGGGGAGATCTATGTCTTGCTTAGTGCACAGTTAGTGACGTAATTGTTCTTGACCTCCTGTTTCTTTACAAGTCCAATATCTCCACCATCACAAGAATTAGGGACTTAAATCTTCACTGACAGAAAAATAAAACATGATGGGGGATAGGTTTATAATCCAGTGCCTCTCAAACCTCTGGAAAAAAACTTTCCTTGCATGTTACACAGTGAACCCTAGATGACTGAATGAGTAGCCACAAATTTATTCCAGGATTGAGTGGTATGACCCCCTGTAGAAAGGGGGTGAAGCCTGATTGAGGCTACTGGCAAAGGTGAGAAAGGTCATGAGACTCAGTGGTCTTCCTCAGCCTTACTCATCCTCTGAAGTATGACTGGTGGTTTCCCCAGCCCTACACCCCAAAGTATGACTGGTGGTTTCCCCAGTCCTACCCCAGAAAGTATGACTGGTGGTTTCCCCAACCCTACTCCTCCCCCAAAGTATGACTGGTGGTTTTCAAAGTCCCCACCAGGTAAACTGCATGATTCAGGGTGCTCCTATGTGTTTGCATCCTTTTCCACATCTCCCAGAAGAGGTGAAGAGGCCACCTCCTTTAATCGTCCCCTTCCAGCTTGGCTCTTCAGGTGCTGGTGCCGTTTATTGAACCCTGACCAGATGTGTCATAATAAGGGCTCCATCACTCTCCATCACTAAGCCAGACTAGTGTTATAGGCATCTCATTTGAAAAAGGTTATATATACATTTGAAGACAACTGGGAACTTATGGAGGAACCACATTTATCATGGTCAGTAAAGTATCTCTCCAGAAAATATTTGGAAATTTTAATCTGACTGATAATACTTAGATGATTTATTGACAGGTCATCATAGTCACATTAACGTTAAAGCAGTGGATAAACTGAGTCATATTCATAGTAGAGAAAGTAGCACAAATCTTAAGAGAAGATCACTCTATTAGACACTGAGTTTGAACCTGAGGTTATGGAAGTTAATCAGTCGATCATAATATATACTTAGTGGTCTGATGGCCATCTATAGACCTAGAAATAAAAGTTTCATGTCTAGCAAACTTTTAACACAAAATCAGTGATTGTGAGGTTGTGTCTAGTAGCACACAAAAACCTACTATAAGATGAGTTTCAAAGATCCATATTGCCTCAATATGGGATAACAATATGGAAAAAAAATAAACAAAAAAATGCAGCACACTAATGAGTTTTGTGATTTATGTTTCTTTTTTATGTTTCTTTTTATGTACAGATGCATGGGAAGGACTCTCTGCTCCTGTGAAACCTTGCAATTATAGTGACGTACTAGGAGGTTGGTGAGGGGGTGAGGTATTGACAGCTGTGACTATCTCTGTAGGAGTCATATTGTAACAAACTGTGGCACTCTGCGGTAGAGCACAGGGGCATGTTCTGCTCTGCAGTCCTGAATCAGGTCAATTTTTAAGTTTTTTTTTTCTGCTACAGTTAGCTAGGACCATGCAGCCAGTTTCAGTTCCACATTATGTAAATGACAGCATGTGTTTTTGGTGATACATCCACTGATTTTAATTCAGTTATGCCACTGGATCAGACAAGCTTGGTTGCTCATTCGTGCTTGTATGGACTGTACTAAGGTACAGATTGTGTCAGTGCATCATTGCATCTTTACCGTTGTATCTGTTGCATTCTCACAGTATTTGGCATGATACTGTTGTTGCTCAACTATGTTATTCTCTGTAGCACATCAGTTCTACATGACTGCTGGGAGCAAGGACAAACCATTAGCTGTCAGTGGAATACAGCTTTACCAATACAAATGTATGCACCACTTTTGCTCTGCCCCACATGTTTTTGAATTGTGAAGAATGGCACTGCCCTTCACTAGCATAACTACTACATTCTTGTACTCTTCTACATATTCAGTATTGCATGCTACTACTCCATTTTGCTTTGAAAATTTATGAATTGTGCAAGGTTCTGCTATGAGGTCTGGACTGCATACCAGCCCTGTGCAAGTGCAGATGATATCTATGAATCCGTGCTTTCCATGCAAGTCATCCAGTGAATGCTAAGATTTTTAATGGTTCTGCCAGGGGAATTATTTTTTTGTCCCCTTGCTCCACCAGTTCTGACTCCCTTATCTGCAGCCAGTCAGCCCAATGGGTGAGACCCAGACTTTACATTATTTAGGTGAAAACCCTCTAGCCCATTCAGTCACAGTCCAATAAACTTTATCAGACATTGGTAACAAAGAGATGAATTGCATATAACATCTAGCAATACACAGATGAACATTTAAAATAAATTCTTATTAGTAAATTAGCTCCAAATAATCTTCTCAACCTAAACAAATGCAATATTATGAATCTAAACTAAACAAGCTTAGGTAAGTATCAGATTTACAACTTCCTATGCAGACAATGTAGAATAAAGATAACCTGAATTCTTGGTAGATAAATTATATTTTGAAGGCAATTATATCACAATCCACCCTTAGGCAATTAGCAACAACACTTTCCCACTCTCAAGCATTTTTATATTTTTACATTTAGAGAAAGATAAATGTCTATTCCTGTATCTTTTAGCTTAACTTGTCTTAGTTTTGATATTTTTGTGTGATTTAGTGTGTCATCCAAAAAACATTTTTCTCTGAAGAATTAGAGAAAAAACAAAATACATATAGCTTCTAATAAAGTTGCAATTAACTGTAGAATTTTTACAGCTGTACAGAACAAAGATAATATTGATTTTAGTTTATGAAACAATTATACTGCATTACAAGTTCACAAGTTCATAAGTTAGGGCTAGCAGTGATGTGGCCTTAACTGTTAATTTGTGGACTCCAAGCATTTGGATCAAAGAATCTATCACCTATCCATGTGGACAACTGAGCTTTGAACATGTCTATAATCTTTGACTCCCTGATTTCTTTAAGAACAACATTCCAAATCCTTGGCGTGGTAGGAGTAATAAACCTTTTTCTCAATCCTGGTTTATTGATATCAATTTTAAAATTCATACTGGAATATTTATGAGCAGTAGAACTACATCTTAATTCACAATTAAGATATACTTGCTTCATTTCATCCTTATATGCTTTGTATGCTGATATAAATTTCCCCCTGTAGTATCTATAATGAACTGAGTAAAGCTGAAGCTGCTTCCATCTCTCCATATAAGTCAAATTTTCATTGTAGAAATACTTTTAGTAAACCTCCTTTATACAGCTTCTAATTTATTTAGGTCTCCCCTTTTATATATAGAAAATAAGGTATTATATTTAAGCACATGGAAATGATCAAACCCACAGAACAATGTGACTGTCTCTAAAAGGGAAAGTACAGTTGTGTAAAATCTTACCATAATGGTAGATGTCCTTGCCTTCACTGCTGCAGTATTCCTTATGAATGGCATTCCCTGCTGTGAAACCCTCCATCTGGCCAGTTTACAAAACTCTACCATTGCTTTAAGGTACGCTGAACATCACCTGCGCTCTCCTTGCGTAGCGTAGAGCATAAAAGTGACATTTAGGCGTACCATCCTCAGAACAGATTGCCCCAGTAGGAACAGCAGTCCAAGGAAAACCAAGGAGAACCTGCACATCCTGGATGGGAAAAAGACCAGGGGGATGGAGGGAGGGAGTGAATGCTGCAGTGGTGAAGGCAAGGACATCTACCGTTATGGTAAGATTTTACACAACTGTACTATGTCCTAACATTCACTTCTGCAATATTCCTTACTAATGGGAGAGTGCAAAAGCTCAAGAAGAAACTTGGGAGGAGGAAGCATCAGAGCCCTCCAAGAAGCTATGAAGAATGGCAGCAGGAAAACCAGAAGCAGCAGCCCTAGAAGAGGCATCTGTGGCATCATAACTACATTTGATAGAATGATGAACTACCTGAGAGGAAGTCCCAAGTAAGGAAATAGCAGAAGATTTACTCTCAGAGTTTGGAAGATCAGAAAGAATCTGACAAGCCTGAGAAAGAAGAGCCAAAACATACCTAGAGATATGGGTCTGATAAATAATTGCCCTAAAAGCTAGGGTAGCCAAAGTATAAACCTTCTTACTCAGCCTATCCATGGTTCTACTGATCTTGTCAGAAGGCAGTAACTTGGATGAAGGAAGCAAGTGAGATGGCTTATCAGACGCTATAGACACCACAGAGGGGTCAGCAGCAGGACATTTAAACAAAAAGTAACAATCCTCAGGCACCCTATAAAACCTATCAGACTTTCTGGGAGCAAGGGGCAGATAATCCAGTGCTTTAGAGGCAGTGTAAAAAACATTCAATAAAGCAGGCAAGACAGGAGGAATGGCGGCAGGTTTAGGAGATTCCAGCTGCAGTAACTCATAGTACCTCTCATGGATATCCGAAACCTGGACACAATCCCACTTAAAAAATTCCATCAACCTACAAACTGTGTCCTCAAAAGAAATTTTCTCAGAAGGATTATCTAGAGTATGAGAATCCTCCTCCTCAGACCCATAGAGTAAAGGAAAAGGAATCTGGGTAGAATAAGCAAGAGAGTCATCATCAGAATCCACCCTAGAAGAATGCAATTCTCTGGGCCTTTCAGGGGAAGAGGAAGACCAAGGAGGAGTAGGAACTGAAACCCCTTGAGGAGGCTGCAATGATAGTAAAGCATTAAATAACCAGAGTAAAGGCCTGCCACTCACTTTGTGGATCCCTAGGAGCAGAAGAAACATGGTTAGTTTTCTGTTTCTTTTTTAAGCGGATAGCCATCCTATAAACCTGAGAAGGTCCAGACTCAGGACTACATTCCGCAATTGAAGTAGGAACCACTTCCCTAAAGAGAAACTGCGGAACCCCTCTAGACCCCATGGAAATAATCAACTGTGGTTCCCTCTTTAGACCAAAACAGACACCTGCAAAGTCTCGTCGGACATGCTGCCCATCAGATCCTCACTGGCCTTCAACCCAGACATGGTAGAAGAATCTGATAAAACAACTGGGTGAGCCTCTGGGTACATAATAACTGCAGGAGAAACTCCTGTCAGAAGTTGGTCAGCAGAAGATTCTGTTCTTACCTTATGCACCTTCTTCTTCCCCGATGGCTGACCCTCGGGGCAGGAAGTTCCTGTGACACCCGTGCCCTGGCCAAGCAATCAAGGAGCCTCAATCCTCACCGCTAACATCAGTGAGGAGCATCTCATATAGGAGGAAAGGATAACAAATACACACAGTAAAGTGCAATTTCCCTTAAGAGCACACAGAGATCACAGTCAGTCCAGGGCTGGTCGCTCCCTTGGCTCTCCAGGTCCCCAATAAGACTTCCTACTGGCACAGCTATAGGGTCCAGATCTTAGCCAGCTGGGCAAGCTAAAACCTCCAGCACCCTCTCTGTCCAACCAGTGCTTCATGTCCTTGCTCAAGTAGCTGACACACATACACTTTGAGATAAGAGTTTTATACAACCACACAGACACTCCTGGGGAAGGCTGGCACAGGTTCTCCAGCTATGTCCCTTTTACCCAGACTATACAGTAGAAATTACTGCCATCACCCAGCTAATAATTATCAGCTACCCAAAGGCCCTTAAAAGGGTGTCCAATTATTACTGTGCAATATTATCCACCTGGTAAGTGTGACTAAACAGTCAAGGCTTATTAGAATGACTTGGTACAGGATCACTATATACATGCAATGTACTCTAGAGTTAAATTATCTCTACACAAAACAGCCACAGTTAAAAGGGTTTTAAAATATTTAATAATACATAATTAAAAACACAAGACAATACTTTTTACTACACAGTGCTAGTCAAGAGTTCAGAGATCACAGAGAAATACTTAAAATAATTCAGTAGTACAGTTCTGACATCACAGAAAAACACTTAGTCTAATCTTTCTAGTTTCTAGCTATTCCTAAGAGAAAACACAAGTCTAAGATAAGTTACATATAGAGCAAGACAGTGCTGAGCTGGATGGTCAAGACAAAAATGCTTAATGCTCCCTAATTCTCTCTGTTTTTAAAATTACATTCCTGGTTCACATTACATCATTCTTCACACTTCCCTGGGTTCCCGGGCTAACAGAAACTACATTTACATTCTTCACCTCTGGGCAGAAACCAGAGCAATAAAAGATATCTATGCATGCAAATTCTGGCCATTAACTCTAGCCTTACAACAATAGCAAGAATTCCTTCATCTAGACTGGCCGGAGCCGTGTTTACATCAAAGGATTACAACATGCTTTCCTTGTCAGTAGAATGTACTGTTGTTAAATTGTGTTCAGTTCCACATGTAACACTATTTTTACCATTTAAGATGCAAGCCTGTGGTTTACATTAATATTTACAAATGACAGAATTATCTATAAAATTCTATCTGGCTAGGCTGGCAGCCTTCACCTATCTTCACCCAATCTTCACAGTTCCATCCATAGTACCTGCAGCAAGAAGCTTAAGTCACTGTTTCTCAAGATACAAGGAAAGGGAAGAAAGCCTTCTACAAAGAGTTTTGGGGACAAACGCCTGACAAATCAATAAGATGTATGGTAGTGAGCAGCACCTTGGCAAAAATACACTTATCGTGGCAGTCTTTATGGGGAATCAGTCTCCCACACTGGCATTTACCCTTCCTGGATGACATTAACCCCAAACAGCACAAAACAAACAGAAAAAGTAACCAAAAACCCAAATGGGTACTTATCTGTAACTGTGAGGACTCCAGCAAACAGGACTAAGCACAGGAATGCCAACAAACAGAAAAACAGTAAAAAAAAAACAGATGGAGGTAACAGACCGGCAGTTAAAACAGCATTCAGACTGGCGGCAAAGAAGTTCTGAGGATGGTACGCCTGAACGTCACCTTTATGTCCTACCCCACACAAGGAGTGCACAGGTGATGTTTAGCGTACCTTAAAGGAATGGTAGACTTTTGTAAACTGGCCAGAAAGAGGGCTTCACAGCAGGGAATCCCATTTGTAAGGAATACTGCTTCAGTGAAAAGGACATCTACTGTATCTTGAAACAAGCTACTAATATCCATAAGAAATAGACATATTAATTGATCATTAAACTATGACTAAGCATGTTATGACTAAAAATGCATTCTTTAAAAACTGTCAATCTCTTCAGGATGGCCTAAATGGCCTCTGTTTTATGATGAAGGATAGACTGAGCTGTTCAAAGATACAGTACATACAGATGAATGTATGTTTAGGCAGCTAATTCTTTAACATCTTGGGGGGGGGTATCATCATTATAGTCACTTCATTACATCTTCCCACCATAACTATGTAAATCAAAGGAAAGCTTTCCAATAATGTTATCTTCCCTTGAAAAATAAATTAGTCTTACAGTGTTCCAGTTCCAGTTCCAGTCTTACAAAAGAGGCAGAGGTACAATCCATATAAAATCATTTGTTGAACATACAAGTTTCATCAGATTGCAAAACTGCTGTATGGAAGATATGAAAAAATGACCAGTGGGACTAAAAACTAATAACTAAAATTTGCAAAAACATATTTTACAGATAATACTGAGGGTAGATAATATTTTATTAGGAATGAGAAGTTATGTACCTACCATAACGTTCCATGTTAGTTGTCTTCTCTCGCCTTTTTTCTTGCTGGATGGGTTCGGAGCCTATCTTCGGCTCCGACTCGGCCACTTACTAAAGCTCGAGAGCTTATTTTACTGGCTCGAGGCAACCCTATATCCCATGATGCTAAGCAACAACTCCCCAGATCTCGTTTGGAAGCTGAAAAACCTAACATAGGCCAATAAAACAAAAATCCTCCAACTGGAAAGGAGGAGGAAGAGGGATAAAAAACCCCCCAAAGATCATTATCTACACTATATATATCCTAGGACACCTAGATGGTGAAACAAGGTAATATAAGGACCCTTCAAGGAAGGGAAGATCTTCTCGGTCTGTCCAGGCTAGGGGGATGGTGGGTGGGATGCAAGAAAGAAGGCGAGAGAAGACAACTAACATGGAACGTTATGGTAGGTACATAACTTCTCAATGTTAAGTTGTCAATCTCGCCTTCATTCTTGCTGGATGGGACCGCGTCCCTAGCACCTTCATCCTGGGTGGCTCATTGGAACAGACTCTTGAGAACGGTGGAACCAAATTTTGCTCTGTCCCTGGAGGCCATGTCCAATTTGTAATGCGAAACAAAGGTATGAGGAGAGGCCCATGTGGCTGCCGCACAGATAGTGTCTATTGGTAGTCTAGCTTGAAAAGCTGTAGATGTAGCTAGTGCTCTAGTTGAATGGGCTTTTGGCTTAGAAGTTATTTCCCTGCCTCTGAGTTGATAAATAGATGTAATCACAGAAGACAGCCACCTAGATAGGGTTACCTTAGAAACCGGAAGGCCTTTCTTATTTTCTGCATACGATAAAAACAGTTGATCAGACTTCCTTATTTGTTTGGTTCTATCCAAATAGTATCGGAGCTGGCAGTGAACGTCTAGATAATGTAGCTTTTGCTCCGCTCTATTAGTATAGTTTGGGAAAAAAACTGGGAGATCAATTGATTGATTTAAATTTGTCTGTGAAGCCACCTTGGGTAAGAAGGATGGATTAGTCCTTAGAGAAACTCTGTCTTTATGGAAGATTAAGTAGGGAGGACGAATGCAGAGGGCGTGAAGCTCAGATACTCTCCTAGCAGAAGTAATGGCGACTAGGAAGAGTGTCTTCCAGGAAAGAAATTTCAATGAACAGGAGACCGCAGGTTCAAAGGGGGGAAGAATCAAGGATGTTAAGACTAAATTAAGATCCCACTGAGGTGGAGGGTCTTTGATCAGAGGCTTAAGTAAAAATACACCTTTAAGGAAAGCTTTGCAAAGCTTATTGGACATGATGTTGTGGTCCAATAAGCCTGTATGAAAATTCGATATGGCTGCCAACTGAACTTTTACTGTAGAGGCAGAAGACCCTGAATGAAAAATTTCGGCTAGGAAGTCTAAGACCGAATGACTTGGGGCAGTAAAGGGATCTATATTCCTTGCCTTTACCCAGAAGGAGAAACGTTTCCATTTACTAGTGTAAATCCTTCTGGTGGAAGATTTAAGGGAAGCTACTATGATATCCCGGACGAAATTAGAAATCATAGGAAGCCTGGCTAAGGACGGAAGTGGAGCAACCAAGCAGTGAGGTTGAGAGAATGTAGGGATTGGTGCAGCTGCCCCGACTGATGGGTCAACAGATCTGGAGCTGGGTCCAGATGCCAAGGCTGTACCAAAAGATAATGATGTAGGAACGGAAACCATATCTGTCGAGGCCAATAAGGGGCAATGAGAATCAACTTGACTCTCAAGGCGGTTACTTTCTGAATTACTTGTGGGATTAGAGGAAAGGGTGGAAAGGCATAGAGAAGTCCCCGAGGCCAATCTTGGACTAGAGCATCTCTGAGGGGATGGCCTGGAAGGGGGAAGAGAGTGAAGAAGTCGGGGCATTTGCTGTTTTGGGGTGTAGCAAAAAGATCGCAGAAAGGAAGGCCCCACTTCTGAAAAATCTCTTCTGCCACAGATTGTTTGAGAGACCACTCATGTGGCATGAGTATAGCTCTGCTCAACCTGTCCGCTATGATTTTGGACTTCCCAGGGATATGCGTTGCTATCAGAAACCGCTGAGAGGAGATTGCCCATTGCCAATGTCTGAGTGCCTCTCGACACAGGGGATAGGACTTGGTTCCGCCTTGCTTGTTGATATACCACACTATGGACATATTGTCCGTTTGGATTGCAATAGTTCCTAGGGGAAGAGAGTCGTGGAGGGCTTGCAATGTTAAAAGCACTGCTCTCATCTCTAGGACATTTATGTGCAGGTGGCGCTCGAAAGGTTGCCAAGTGCCATGGACCATCCTGCCCTGAAAATGCCCCCCCCCACCCGATCCGGGAGGCATCTGATGTCACCATGGCGACTGGGGGAGGAGGAACAAAGGGTCTGCCTTGATGGATTTGAGGGGACAATATCCACCAGGACAGTTGACTTTTGCAAGTTGGAGTTATCATGATCTTGTGGTGCATGGGGAGTTGCTGAAAAGACCATTAGGTGAAAAGCATCCATTGTAGAAGACGCATGTAAAAACATGCAAGGGGAAGAAGTGTTATGGCGGCCGCCATAAGACCCAATACTTTCAGGACATACCTGGCCTGAATTTTGTCGCTCTGAAGAAGAACATGGACATGGTTTTGAATATCTAAGACCCTTTGATCTGTTAACTTTCCTGAAAGTTGTACGGTGTTCAAGTTGGCGCCGATAAAGGTAATAGACTGACAAGGCGACAAGGCAGACTTTTCGAAATTTATAGAGATTCCTAGCCCTCTGCAAATGTGAATGGTGTAAGCTCTGGCTTGGAGAAGTTGATGCCTGGTGGTGGCAGTGAGGAGCCAGTCGTCTAGATATGGAAACACCTGGATTCCTTGCCGTCTCAGGTGAGCCATAACCGCTGCCATACATTTGGTGAACACTCTGGGGGCTGTAGTGAGACCAAAGGGCAGGGCTCTGAAGTGGTAGTGACTGGCCCCCAGCCGAAAGCGGAGAAACCTTCTGGAGCACCTGTGAATTTTGATGTGATAGTATGCATCCTGAAGGTCCATGGAGCACATCCAATTGTCCTTGCCCAGAAAGGGTAGAATGGACTACAGCATGACCATCCAGAATCTTGTTCTCTTTACAAACTTGTTTAGTTTGCTGAGATCTAATATTGGTCTCCAGTCCCCTGTCTTTTTCGGTACCAAAAAGAACCTTGAGTAGATTCCGGATCCTAGTTGGTCTGCTGGGACTGGCTGGATGGCTCTTTTTGCTAGCAGTTTTGATATCTCTGGTACTGCTAGTTCCCTTAGACCGGGTGGAACATCTGGAAGGGTTCCCTTTTGCTGAATTGGGGTTTGGATAAAGGGAATTTTGTAACCCTCGGATATGATCGACTGTACCCATTTGTCTTGAGTAAGGGAAAGCCAGGCTTTTAGGTACAGTGACAATCTTCCCCTGACTGCCTCCGAAGGTGGACAATCGGGCAACATCTCAGGGATGCTGGAAGGGTTTGTCAGAGAGAGGCTCCCTGCTACCCTGGTTCTGCGGACCCCCTCTGCCCCTAGGGTGGCGTCTGTTGTTGTTACCCCCTCTGCCTCTGGGGGTAAACTGACCTCTTGCGTCAGGCGTGACTCCTTGAGATTTGCGGAACCACATTTTCCCACCCTTCTGACCCTTAGGGTATGGTCTTGAAGGGGTGGAGAAACGGACTCATACGGCAGAAAGAGTCTTGCCATCTTGTTCGCATCTGGTCAAGGTGTCTTTCACTTGAGGTCCGAACAAAGCCGAACCATCAAAAGGGGAATTTGTGAAGGATGCCTTGAAAGGGTCCGCGAAATTACACAGCCGCATCCAGGTGTGACGCCTTAAGGCCACTCCTGTGCCCGCGGCCCTACTTGCTCCATCGGCTGCATATGAAATTAGACGCATGGAGGAGTTAACAATCGAGTTTAGGGTTCCAAGCTGTGAGTTTATTTTATCCTGGGACCCAGCAGCTGATGGATCCTGTAAGACTTCTCCCAACTCTTTGAGAATATCTCTCTGAAGGCGGGTGAAGTGACAAGTAATTCAGCGACCGCATGGCAAAGGTCGCTGAAGAAAACATCCGCTTACTGTACCTATCCATGGTCCTAGAATCCTTATTAGGAGGATGGATAGGTACTGAAGGATCAGCTAGTTCCTTCTTGGTGGCTGCAGCCACCACCATGGCATCTGCTGGTACACCTTTAGTTAGGAATTGTTTGTCAACTGGTGCTGTGATGAATTTAGATGGCCTCCGAGGGGTGGGTTCCACCGAATCCAGGGCTGACCATGCCTTCCGAGCCACTACTTCCATAAGGGGGTCGAAAGGCGGAGACACCTAGGAGGTGGAGGGTCGAGAACCAAACGCCTCCAGGTACACCGACTCATCCTCGGAAGGATTAACGGAAGACCAGTTCCCCCTCTGCTTTAGGATTTCTAGGATGTCTGAGAAAGAGACATCCTCAGAGGGGGACTTTGGGGATCCCTCCGACTCATCCAAGTCGGTGTCAGATGTAATGGACTCAGGGGAGTCCACATGCTTCCTCTTACATGTCCTCTTATGCGGAGGCTCCGCTGACAGGTCCGGAGAAGCCTCGGAAGAGGAAGAAATTCCCAGTGGGGAAACCTGAGGCGTTGAATCTCTGGGTCCGGGAGCAAGAGAGTGGGAAGAGACATCAGCAGGCACTGTAGTGGGAGGAGCTGATGGAGCTGACCGTTGACTATGCCCTGGGGCTAGTACACTCCTCATCACCTCGAAGGCTCCCCTATCAGAAAGGCCAGAGGGCCCCCACTCTGAAGAGGCAGGAACCCCAGGCCGCACCGACAGGGAAGGCTCCGAGGCCGATGTCGGGGCCGAGCTCACCAGCGCCGACGCTCTGAGAGGGAGAACGGGGTCGGACGATGGTCCGATGCCACTCGCCCCCTCAGAGCTGACGAGAGAGACCAGGCACCCGGATCCATCCAAGGAAGGCATCAAGGAGGAGATCGGAGTGGAAGACGACTCCGAACGCTGAGGGAGAGTTGAAGGAGGAAAAATAGGTGGAGTCGTAATAGCTATCATCTGATGAAACGGGCTACAAATCATCTGGGCCAATGCCTGAGACTTTAACAGTCTACTTACCACTCTCTCAAGGTCATGATCTGAAAGTCTGGATGACCGAGAAGATCGGCTCCGATGGCTCCGCTCCGTGAGCAGGGGAGATCTCGGAGCCGAATGGATGGACTCCAATGAAGGGGATCTTGACTTCTTCTTAGATATGGATGGAGCCAAAGGAGCCGAGGACACGTCGGCTCCAGCCGGAGCCGACAGTGAATGCATGGACTCTGAGGTATCGGCACCGAGTGGTGCCGAGACCGGAACCCGTGACTCAGAGGGATCGGCTCCAGCCGGAGCCGATCTAGGCACAGAGCCAGCAGCTGAAGGCTTAGTACTCGGAGCCGACGGTTTTGCTGGTTTCGAAGGCCTCCCCGATGCAGACTTAGTCGGGGAGCCCTCGGGCTTTAACAAGCCCCTCAGTATAAGTTTGTTCCTGTGCACCTGCAGGACTCTTGGACTGAATGCATGACACACAGAACAAGAGTCCTGCAGGTGCGGGGGTCCCAGGCAGTAAACACAAGAAGTGTGACCATCTGTCAGAGACATTTTCTGACAGCACGAGTCACACTTCTTAAAGCCTGAGACCTTAGTTTCCTTTGGTTACTTTGACATAACAGTGTCGAGGGATCACAAAAGGTAGAGAAAACCCCCACACACACACACACACACACACACACACACACACACACACACACACACACACACACACAACACTCAAAAACAATAATATAACAATAAAAATATTAATTAGGATACTGACACACCCAAACACTCCACAGGATCCCTAAGAAAAATTAGGAAAGGGGCAGGCTTAAGGCCTAACCTAAGAGTGGAGGGGGAGGGATATAAGGGATAAAAAGGGAAGGTATAAAAAGGAATAGAATTTAAGGTAGTAGGTAACTACTGAAAAAACAACTGGTTTGTGTGAAAAAAAATTAACTAAAAGGGTGACTGAACACTATATTTTAAAGACTTACCAGGAGCCGGTAAAAATACGCACCTCGCAAGCGAAAGCGGCAAATGAGATCTGGGGAGTTGTTGCCTAGCATCATGGGATATAGGGTTGCCTCAAGCCGGTAAAATAAGCTCTCGAGCTTTAGTAAGTGGCCAAGTCGGAGCCGAGGATCAGCTCCGAACCCATCCAGCAAGAATGAAGGCGAGATTGACAACTTAACATCAAGTGTTAATACACAAAACTGTCACTCTCCCTGAAGAAAAAGAAAAAAAAACTCATCATGAAGCAGTGGATTGCATGCCCTACATCCAACAATTCACTTACTCTTAGTTTATACATTAATACCGTGCTGTCATAAAGTGATTCACAGCAGTTGACATTACATTTTACTGGTAAGATGGAATATTTTACCACCAATTTACTTGCAAAATACAGTTTTACCCATATCAGGCAATATGACAGAATCAGCAGAATTATAGCATGCTACCTGTTGGCATTTTTATTTTTTGTAAGCAATGTCTGGAAAACCTGAACTTGAGTAAGCAGGTAAGGCTAATCAATAACTCTTAAGCCTTTGACACAGCTGAGCAGCTCTGGAGCATTGTTTTGTTAATAACAAAGAGTTAACTGAACTGCATTGTATTTAAGCAAAAACCACGTCTGGGTATAGGTAATGCTAGATTTACCCATGGTTGGTGTGGTTTAGTCACAAGGGTGAAGCCCGAGTGACCAAACAAAGACAACCGTGGGTATATCTAACATTACCCACACCCAGACGTGGGTTATTGCTATTATACAATGACATTATTTAAGAAAAATAATACTTACATTTCTTAAATAATGTCTGTATATAATACCTCTGTGGTGCCCTTCCGCAGTTTTCCCCTATCCTGGGGCTTTATCTGCTGTACTGCGTATGCATATGGAACTTGTGTTCCCATGCTTATGCGATACATCAGAGCTATGTAGAGGAAGCAACGGAGAAAGGAAGATCTCTGTTGCTTTTTTAAAGCTATCTTGCTATGTTAAACGTATAACATAGCGAGATTATAGCAATGGAGATCTTCCTTTCTCCTTTGCTACCTGTGCTCACACAGACAAAAAAATCAGGACATATACTAATGGAAAATGTCCGGGCGACCGGACCTTTTTCCATTAGTATATGTTGGATTTGCAATGGGCATGCTGGTTGGGTTGGCCAATCAGCCTGCACGTTTTGGAATGCTAATTGCCAGTCATTGTATAATTCATGTTTATACAATACTGTATAAATGTGAAGTGCCATTTATAATATGAAGAACAGTATCTAAGGTAGTGTCTCTTACAGAACACAAATACTGTGAAATTTGCTTCAAGAATACCACGAGGAAGGTTGTAGCTCGTATGATAATCATGGCTATGCTAATGTGATAGTTTATTCTGCAGCAGATTACTTATTTTTCTATGAATTTTACTGTGGAAACATGTTTTGCTGTTGGGTTATC
Source organism: Protopterus annectens (assembly GCF_019279795.1). Classification (NCBI taxonomy): domain Eukaryota; kingdom Metazoa; phylum Chordata; order Ceratodontiformes; family Protopteridae; genus Protopterus; species Protopterus annectens. Next base: position 1,215,571,939 of record NC_056731.1, on the reverse strand, counting down.
TCTGATTGTGGCATCGTTGTAATCATCCATTGTCTGTACCCTGGTTTGTTGATCACTAAAAAGGAGTCACAGGGATAAGTGTCTCTGAATTCTACAGCAGTATGTTGGAGTATTGCTTATCATGTAACTATGTATTTTGCTTTATTGACTTACACTTGCTTTCTGAACTTGAACATATTTAATAACATGCACACTAATTTGCATGTCATATAGTTTTAGAGTGATGTATCTTTCAAGAATCTAAAGTTTTATATATATATATATATATATATATATATATATATACACACACACACACACACACACACACACACACACACACACACACACACACACACACACACACACACACATATATATATTTGGATGTCTCAAGGGGTACTCTATTAAATATTTTAATTCCATCACAACAGCACATGCTGAAAATTATATTGGACCAAAGCATTGATGAAAGTTGCTGCTAGCAGCATAGTTTGTGCTGACTCCCTTTTTTAAATAAGAACCTCTGTTTTAAAGTGGTCTGACCTGTTACAGCAAAGAAAAAAGGAAATAAACAAAACAGGAATACTTTTTCAATCCAACAAAGGCATGAAAAAATGCAGAGAACAATATTTAATATACCCTTGGTCCTACTGGCCCAGGAGGTCCACGAACACCAGGGAAACCCTAAAACAAAAACAAATATTAGCATTGTTATTTCATCATTGCATGTTGAAATTAAACAGTTACATTCAAGGCAAGAAACTTGAAAGCATGTAAACCATTATTTAGCTGGGATATTCTGCTTAAATTCTTATTATTTTCCCTAAAAACAGAGATTATCAAAATCAGGGTAGGGTTGTGAAAAGCAATGCAATTCAGCCTATTTACTGTATACTATGTCAGGGCAGCACTCGTCACTGTGACTTATTTACAAAAATCTTTATATTAAAGAACAACAACACTGTTTTGTTTTAATAAAATACATGCACAGAAATAGAAAATTAACAATTTTGTTTTACTCAGTGATGTGTAGTATTTTGTGAGAAATGAAGGCAAACCTTAAGTTACTTATACTGGTTTTCATTTCAGAGATGCATCACAAAAAACACTTTCTGCATTTTATCTGTTAAATTATAATAAGAAAAGTTAATTTTATAAAATTGGAACCATTGTTGCCTTTGTTGTAAGTCTATGAAATCAAAATATGTATTTCCCCTAAAACTCATAAACATGCTAGACTTTGTGCAAGACCTAATATGATGGCTTAGCTTTTTGCAGTTCATATAGAACATGCAACTAGCCTGGTGAAGTAGTGTAGCATAAAACATAAGCATACTGGACTTGCACATTTTTGTACCTCCTATTAGTACACCATAGTGGAATTGTAATAGAGATTCCACACTTCCATATTGTCCTTAATCCTGATCCACAAACTCATCATCTATAATTGCACTGAGCAATCGTGTACTGTGACTATGTTGTAGAACAAAACTCTGTGGCTGTATCTGCAGTGTGGGCTTTGTCTGTGCAAGGACATAATGTAATATGCTGCCACAATAGGGTATTAGCAGTAAATGGAAGAAGGACTAATATGCTTTGGGATATTTTTTTTTTTATGTTTTCAGTCCTTTCCGCAGTACTGTAGTGTAACTGGTTGTCTTCCCTTTGCCTTGTTTATCCATGCATATTCAGCACTTATGCCATATACAGCTGTGATGCAACCCAGCAGAATGCAAAGTAGAACACATGGGGCTTGAGCTATAGAAACAGTGAGGAGCTCCTTAGTTATGTGGAACTGTGTGATTTGTAATAGTATAAGAAGTAAGATAACTGGCTAGCCTGCTGATGTAGAGGGTTTAGCTATGATTTAGGTGATAGTAATCAGGATCTGGGAGTGAAAACGGGACAGTAAAAGAAATAAGTGGCCACGGTGACCTTATTTTGTGGAAATGGGTGGAAATACAGCCATGCTGCTAGCAGCTTTCAAAGAAGAAAGTAAAGGGATGTATATTCTCTTAGGGAGAGTGTAGCATATGTGGTTGCATGCCTTATTTCATCCACACTGGTAGCATCATAGTCCCATCTCTGTCTCGTAGATAACTGTTACACAAACCAGCACAAGGATACATTCCTATGTCTGGAAAGGCCATGTTCCTAGGAGGAGTGAAGCATCTGCCACTAAGGTCACAAATTTTAGACTGGAAAGTGCATATTACAGACAGAGGCATACAGGAATATGGATGGCATAGATCAGATGTGACCATAGCAATAAAGTGGGCTCAATGTTTTTAAGGTTGGGGTCTGCAGATAAACCAAATCAATACTATGTTAAGTGCTACAAGAATGACTGTAGCACTAATCAACATAGAGAGTGGAGGGATGGGAAACCAAACTTACACAGGAGCACTCAACATTATGAAACAGGACATTAAAAAGGTATCTAGTCATACGAGAGCAGCCTTATAGCATGTAGTGGTAAAGGGGCTAAGTAAAAAAGGGTATTATATTATTATTTTGTTACTGGGATACATTACACGATGATAAGGTGACTTTCCATATTTGCTGGCAACAGTACATTATATGGCTTTACTTCTCCTTCTAAAAACTGCAAATGATTTGCCAAGTTTTGAAAGCCTAATTATTTTTCACTAATGACACTTATATTAAATTAATTTTGAATAAATGCAGGGCAATGTTCTAAAAGGTTAAGCACCATGCATTTCTTTATTGTTTGATGATTATGCTATCCTGGCTATGCCTTTTGAAATAATCCTAAGTTAATGTATTTCTTAGTCACAGAAGCATACAATAAATGTGGTTATGCATACAGTGCATATATCACCTCCTATAGATAGCAAGGAAGACAAACATTGGTCCTCTTCTTTTACACGTGCATTGAATATTGTGTTGCTTCTATATCTTAGCATTTGCATATAAGGAAAATATTTGAACAAATATACATCAAAAGCATCAGAACCTGGACAGTAGTAGTTACAAAGAAGCCTTCCTGTTTAAACATATATATATATATATATATATATATATATATATATACACACATGCACACACACACACACACATATATATATATATATATATATATATATATATATATATATATATATATATATATATATATATATATATATATATGGGGCTTGCCCTCCTGCTCACACTTGGAGAAAAGTAATATGGTTTGACTTGTATTTGTTTCTGTATCAACTTCTGCTAGAATATATTAAGTGTTGGCATCCTGTGTGTTTTCAGTATTCTGAGATTCAGTATTTTGAATTTTCAGTCTTTTGAACTTTCAAGATTTTGGTCTCAGTCTTTTGAAATTCAAGATTTTGGGCTTTCAGTCTTCTGAAGTGAATATATATATATATATATATATATATATATATATATATATATATATATATATATATATGTTTTATTGTTTCTTCACTGACTAACAATGACAGTACTCTGAATTTCTGCTTTCTCTGAATGTCGGGAGAGTTTTACTGTATCCTTTGGCATGATTCACTCTGCAGTTTTATTAGAAGAAGACTACTAAACAGACTTTTTCATCAGCTTTAAACATTGTAAAATATCTAAAATGAAAAATAAAACAATATGTGTTTTATATATACCAACTCTGAAACAGCAGTACAGTAGAGAAAAGGCAAATTCCCTGATCTCTACTATACCAGACAAAATCACATTAAAAACAGTGTTTCTGCAATGGTCGCCATGTCAGAAGGTTTTATTGTTTGAGCTTGAGCTCATGTGGTTTGTTGTTCTGAAACATTGATCATATAATATATACCAATAAACTATATCACAGGCAAGTACCTCTCATTCAGACAAGTCAATATTTTACTCTACACTGTTTCTAGTTTTAAAACGGAGAATAATCTGAAGACCAGGTCTAGTATCAGGTTTGAAAAAACTAATTATGCAAAATAATTTTGCATAGTAAGTGAGAAGTTACATCCTTACACATAATTCCACTGGATATGAAGACTCATATCATGCAATGCATAAAAAAGGAATTCCTACGATATACAGTATGGAAATTTTACTTTATAGGAATTGCTTCCTAAATAAAAAAAAAACAGTATCTACCACAGATTATTTGAGTTATTTATTTACTTTTACTTATATTTTGTTGATCAGATTAGTCCTGTTAAGCTAGTGGGCTCTTTTCAGGGTATGCATGAGATTATGTTTGGGAAAGCCAGTTAAGTAAGTTATTAGTGTAGGGCAAGTTTATACAATACAGTAATATAGTAGATAAAAAAGCATGGAGCAGCTACCTTTTCATTTAACAAATAGATAATTTGAATTTGGAAAAGGGCCTTATAATACATGCTTCAAATTTTGATAACATATGTAGTTTTACAAATTTAGCTACTGGATGCTTTGAGCAGGAAAGTAAAGTTGCCTTAGAATAGCAGCTGAATCCACAGATATATCAGCACATTGCACAGATGATGGATCTCTCAGAGATGTACGTGTTCATCAAAAGTGAATACTCATGCCAAAGTGTTATGTTCCCTCGTGCCTCATGAAGCAATTTCCAAGATGGAAACTTCTGAATCTAAGAATTCAAAGCTTAATGTATGCTTTCTCTGCTTTTCTTCTAATTCAGAGGACATTACTCTAAGCAAAAAAGAGGGTAAGAACAATCTAATTTCTGCAAGTTCCTCTTGGTAAAGATAACCAAAATACTCTTAGCTAATGACCTTCGCCATTTTCTCTAAACAAATCCTTACTGACACAAGAGGGCAAGGTAATACATTCCAGTCTCAGAACTTTTGAATCCACCTGCCTGTGTATAGAATTTTGATTTTTAATAGCAGGGTCTTTCTACTATATTATTAAGAATTTTAAAGAAAACAAGACCCAATGTTAGAAAACTTCACATTTAAAAGAGGTTAAGATTTGACCTTAGACTATGTCACAAAGTCTGAACTCTTTACTAGACTGCCTAGGTCATTTTATGTCATTCCAGCTTAGCATTTTCATCCATCAAAGTTCATGTATCAGCAGTATTTAATTATCTACCAACTTTTACATAACCTCTACAACAATCATCCAAAAAAGCCTTCCCTTAAAGGAATTACTCACTTAAGACCAGTGGAGAATGTTGAGTTCAAAACAAGGTGGGTTAGGGGTTGGAGGGTGTAGGAAGCAATTGAATGGATGAAGCCAAATACAATGGGGTGCGGCTGTATTATAGCAGGCCAGTAACTGTTATCTGTGATCAAACAGATGGGATCATTCACTTTCATCCACAGTGTAAACTGACTCATTATAGATATTTCACTGACTATATACACCTTATTTGTCTAGCTGCAGTCAATAATTCATGACCCCCCACTACCTACTAATCTCTGCTGCACTTCTCCAATATACACCTCTTTTTTCCCCTGATCCTGGCCACATGTAACCCATGCAGATTCTTTCCTTCTTGTATTTCATACTTTGTATTATTTTTTAGCCGCCATATGTTTTTTAACACTCTGTAACTGGCCATGAATTCTACAATTTAAGTTTCGAGGAAGTAACTGAATTAAGCCAGGGGTCTGAAGGCTGCTAGGACTCTAAATGTCATGAGTAAGGAAATATATTCAGTCTTATTTTTTTTTTAATTTTTGGAAAAATAAGCTGTGTCTAACTCATAATGTTCAAAGCTAAAAAAAACTGTAGTTCCTTAATAAGATGAGAAGATAAATGCAGGGATACATAAATCCTAAAAGGGAATAGTGCCTACCTTCCATCCCTACAGAAATACATAGTTATCTTCTGTGTACCACTCTGGGGTTAGATTGGGATGAAAAGTACAAGAACAAATGACCAGAGGCATATATTGTACAGCTCAGGGTCTCGGAGAAGAAACAAAAACAAATCTACAAAGAGAAAAGGACTTCACACAGAAGGAATGAACAGCCAAAAACTCAATGGGAGTGCCAAGTGCTGTGACACCACTCGATTTGACTCTCTGCCAAAGATCAGCTGCTATTGCACACATCCTGTCCAGACTGCATAGACACATACTTATTGAGTGCAATGCTGAAGCTTGACTGATAGAAAGTGAAAAAAATATATGCACACTTCTTCTACAAAGCCAGAAAAATAAATGCTTATTTTAAAGAAATGACAGCAGTGTTAATCACTTTTATCCACAGGCTAATCCTGTACTCAATAATTAAACCCAACCATATTGACTGAATATACCTTAGATATCAGAATGCAATAAAATAAAAATGCAGTAATAGGACAGATTAACACACACAAACAGATGTGATCATCAGTTACAGACAAGATTTAACCTTGGACTATGTCACAAAGTCTGGACTTTTTACTAGACTGCCTAAGTCATTTTATATCATTCCAGCTTAGCATTTTCATTCATCAAAGTCCATGTATCAGCAGCATTTGCCTGTCTACCAACTTTTACTTGAATTATACAACAACTATCAAGAAAGCCTTCCTTAGAGGAGTTGCTCACTTAAAACCAATGGCAGATGGTGACTTCGGGGGGCTTACTGGAAGCACATGAACAGGTGGGGCAAAATACAACGGGGCGGGCCTGTATTACAGTAAGTCAGTAACCATTATCTGTGATCAAATGGATGGGCTCATTTACTCTCATCCATAGAGAGTAACTGACCCAGTATTGCAGACCACATAAGTCTGACTGCGATCAAATTAATGAATGAATAAATAGATAAAACCTGGCACACGGGGATTTATCATTTTCTCAGTACACTGCTGTTAGAATACAGTGCAAGCACCTGCAAACTCATTCACCAGATGTGTCTCCACTTATTATCACTCAAGAAGAAATCCAAAAAATAATGGTGTACAAAGGACAAAATCAGTGTCAGCTCCTGCCTTTATATAATTAGAAGCTTTCTATAATAACAGACTTTATGTTAGCATGCCTTTTTGAAGACTGTAAAGTCTGAAACCCAGGTGTCCATCATCGTTACTTAGTGACTGCGATTCTTATTGATTTTTGCAGGAAAAACAAACACAGAGTTTCAAGGAACAGATCAACATAACACAAAAAATCATAAAATTCTTCAAAAACAGGGACAGCTGGGAGCATCCATTCCTCCTACCACACATGTGCATACAAACACAGGTGTGACCATAGTTTAAAGCACTTTTACGACTGTACACCTCAAATCTTTGACTGCAGTCTACTGGATACATACATAAGTAAGTGTCATACAAACATTTATTTTGTCAGCGTACTGCTTTGAGAATGCAATGTGTAACTCACTGTACCCCCATACCTCTAAACCCCTTAGCTCATGAATAAAAGAATGTTGGACAATGAACCAAAATCAGGGACAGCTACAGCCTTTATATATTTAGACACTTGTTACAATACTCACAGGTTTTTCTCAGCATACTGTTTTTGAAGGCTGTTAAGTTTGAAACTCAAATGAATGGCATCACTAATTAGTGACTGCAACCTTCACTGAATTGTAAAAAAATTCAGGAACTTTGGTGGAGTAGACCAAAATCTGACTGATGCAAAACATTAAAAATATTCTGCAAAGTTAGAAACAGTTTGAGAAAGCATATATACATACACTCCCACACACATACATGCACACTCAAACACACACACACACACACACACACACACACACACACACACACACACACACACACACACACACACACACACACACACACACACACACACACACACACACACACACACACACACAATGCATCTATGTTGCATTTAGAGGTTCAAAGGGTAATGGCTTTCCACGTGGTACTCTTGCAGCATACATTAATCCCCATAAAATATCAGAATTATATATTAACATTTTTCTTCATTAAATTTAAAAGTATAGAACATATTTTTTTATGTACCATCTTTTAAATGTCTGAGCTCATGATGTTATTATTTATTTATAGGGAGTACTGCTTCAGAAACTGAAATGTAACATTAGGGTATAAGGTATACCAATTAAATATTGTGACCTGTTTTGAATTTTTAATACTTAGTGCCAGAGTTTCTGCTGATGAGGTTGCACACTTACTTCTTTGCAGTGGTTACTGAAAACATGTGTAATAAAATAATAACACACTGAGACATAAGAAGCTGATCATTCAACACATTGTTTATTCTGGTAACTCACTGTTCCATACAGTGTACATTAAAGTGAAAGCTGTTGGTACATGAAGAAACCTGGACTACATAGTACAGGTGTATATTACACTACACACATCTACAAGGTTGTGTGCAGCAGCCTGTAAGTTGAAGAAGCCACAATTTGCATTGTTGGTGGTTGTGCTAGTCAGGTAATACAGCAAAACAAAATGACATACAGTTACACAAGCACATACGACATTCTCCCCATAATAGAACCATGCTACACACACATACACACACACACACACACACACACACACACACACACACACACACACACACACACACACACACACACACACACACACACAAACATGTTTGTGCTATTTCCTCATCTCCTCTTGCACAGCATCTCTGTCTACAAAAAGACATGTAAATTATCTATCAGTGGCTTGCAGTCCAGATCATAGTGCATACTGAAGCACACACACACACACACACACACACACACACACACACACACACACACACACACACACACACACACACACACAGCACACATCGTAGGCATTAATCCTACCTCTAAGTGTTTTTTTTTCAAATTATGGCAATAGCAGGCATATTTAAATGGCATATTTAAAATAATTAAAAACAAAAAACTTATTCCTAACCTCATTTCTATGCACTCCCAAACTAATTAAAGTGACTTCCTTTTACTTGGCTGTTGCCAAGAGGCAAGCCTATTTGCTGCTTCATGTAGCAGCCAGGGTGAGACCCTTGTTGAGGATGTTATATTAAAGAGCTCCACAGATTGGTGGAGTAAGTTTGCTGCTGTGCTGTTTTGGAAACATCTTAGTGAGTGGACTAAGCTGATTTTTGTTTTTTTTCAGAACTCTGCCACATGTGGTGTTCGAAGAACAAACCATAAAGTAAAACTGAAAGTTGAGCTTATTTTCTAATTTTTATACTGTTTAATTTTTTTCCTTTGTTTTTCTTTTTAATGGGGGAGGCTGCAGTCCAGCAGCCAATACTATGAGCCACCCCTGCGTATAACCCCAAAAAGACATGCTTTTCATCTGTGGAATTTGAAGCTTAAATTAAAAAATCTAACTTTATCTCTGTTTGTACTAGCAAACACAGTCATTCAAATATATATATATATATATATATATATATATATATATATATATATATATATGTACCTGGTGGAAAGCAGTTTATATAGTTGCTTATTTGCTGTTGCCTCCAGTAGAAGGATCTCAGAATTAGAAGCTCTAATCTGCTTGCTATTCCCTAGTGACATGCACAGTAAGATAAAGACTAATCCATATATACATCACAATGCTATCAGCACTGTTTCTTAATCAATTTATTCATCAGTCTTTTACCCACATTATCACAGTGATAGAGAACATTGTTTACATCTGCTGAATTTAATGAAACAACTCAGGTATTATATTCGAAGAACCAAAGATGTTACGCAGATTGTATTTGTTTAATTTAAGAAATTAAGTCCTACAGCTCAGTAAGCAGTTTGCCTAAATAGCTGGCCCTCTGCATTGCATTTTAATATGATAAGTATAATAAATCTATATAAGAATGCATCCGACTTTTAGCTCCTACATCTGCAGCATGTTTCCGAAATGTTTCTGCACAAGACATTTGAAAAGCTCACACAGTGGTTACTATGCATACCTTCACAAAACACTATAAATTGGGTGCACTTTTGCAAGGCAGAACATATTTTGAGGTAGCTGTCCCACAGGATATCCAGTAACTGTCCACCTCCTAGAGAGTATGATAACACTTTGGAATCTAAGCAAGTATTATGACCTACTATTACACTGACCATCCCTGATGTAGATACTAGAGCTGTATGCATACATAACCTTGACAGCTGATCACTGAGATACCACTGTATCAATATGCATGAAATAGGTCTGTACAGTGTTATTATAATGTTTTACTAGACTTTTGTATAATTGCATTTTCTGGTTATAGTAATATTTTGTAGTACATAGAGCACAGAAATTATGCTCTGATATTGGAAAAAGATAAACTTGTTAGCTTCCCTGGTGTGCGACAAAATCATAACAACACTTGGGTGTGCTTAACAATTGCTAAACAACCCTAAGTGATGTTGTGATCAAATCTCATGCTAGAGATAAACAGAGAATAGTGTCTGCCAGCAAAGAGCAGAGATGGAAGCACCTAACAGCTTTTAAAGCTCTTCATTTTTCACTGGGACACTTTGTTTCTGCCTGCTGTTCCTGTGAGATTTCTAAAGTTGTTTTAATGGCTTGCAAAGGCTTTAAAAGACAGTAAAACATTTTGTCAGCCTACGCTTTAGTTTTTTTGTAACAAGTATTGTATGGAACAATTAAAGCTCCTTGCACTAAAAGCATTATGAACAGGTTTCTCTGTTCATAACCAATATTATGTGTTCTCAGCATGGATACTTCACTGCCAAGGGGAATTTCACAGCATTCATGTCTTAAACCCATAATGATGTGAGACTCTCATAATTCCCTATGTTATAGTTAAGACAGTGGCTTACTATGAGGGCCAGAAGGTGATTGCAGAACTGAAGGAAGCTCCTTGTGTCTGTATATGATTGACTGGCACATGTAAGTTGGCTCCATGGAATGCCAGCACAATAACACTTTTGGCTTCCTAGGGACAAAGGTAGACTTGACAAAAATTCTGGCCAGGAAAAATGACACATATAATTGATAAACCCAAATATCATGATTTATTGGTACAGTCACCTGTCCTCAAAAATCTACTGTTAAGATAAGTAATACCTGCACACAGCTGTATTCTCTTTTGTATTGTAATGACTTTGTCAGATTGTATAGGTCTAGCGATAGAACTGTCACACAATGCTTCCCTAAGACTAGATTTCAGCTCTTACTGATATATACTGTTACATTCACATTTATAATTTTTGTCATGCAATGAATCTATTTTTTTTTCCATGGACAAATGCCTACAGTGTTGAATTTGACCCACATGCATACAAAAATAGGAAAGACCAGATGCATCTTGTTGAGAAATGATCAGGAGTCCTGTAATATGTACATTGTTAGCTTAGCAATTATGATGAGGTATTGGTATACAGCCTACTGATTCAAGGGTTTAGTTCCCTCTGGTCTTATCCTTACATTTCAAACTGCTGTGTTTTGGACTTGCCGAAGTAATTCTATTGATAATATATACATATATTTTAAGCCTGCTTGCAATGCTTAAATGTTCATATTTTTGCATAGTGCAGTTTCAGAAAGAGCACAGATAAACCTCTCTAACTTGTGGAGTTTGTCTCTTTCATATCCCATTTCTGTGCTACTGTTTGTAATATTGTTTAGGCCATGGTGCTTATCACTGGTGATACCAATGTATTAAAATACAACAGGCACAACCAAGACAGTTGCAGTCTGAGAGAGAAAAAGTGCCTTCTCAGTCTTAACATTTTTCATTTCCCATTCATTGTACTTTATCTTTTCTAAAACTATAGTATACAAAATTTATTTGCATTTAACTCAGAATATTTTTCTATACAGCACTGCACAGTGTTATATTGCTAAATTAAAACATTTTTTGGGTAAGGGTTAAATAATAATATACAAACAGTGAATGAACAGCATCAACGTATCCCAGTGTACTTTGCAAGTTGCAAAGTAAGTATATAAATTCATAACCAGCTAATTAGCTAACCACTCAACACTATGGTTCCAAACACCACAATTTAATGTAGCTCTATGCATACTGTTTTTACTTTGGTATGCTATGCAAAGTCCAAGAAAACAAAGAATTTGCTTAGCCCAGAAGCAATCTGGCTGGTCTGAGTTAAAGCAAAGTGCATGTCACTATAAAAGTATCTGTACACATTTTGAGCCAAAAGGCTAATTAGCATGTAGCAGGTATATAATTGCTATGTAGATTAAGCAAATTGCTATGTTTATATATAAAACCTTTTACATTCCAAAGTAGATTTACTTCTAAATATTCATATCAAGAGTGGTGCCCTGTCTGTAGAACTTTATTTCCATGTTTAAGCATGGAATACATTTAACATTGTGGTAAGGACTACCAGAGTTATTGAAAGCATTGCAGGATATATTAACTCTGTCCTTGATCCTATCAACAATCATCTCCACTAAGAATGTGCCAAGGGTTAAGCATATACATAGTGAGCATACTGAGTGCTATTTAAAGAGCATAACAAAAAGTATTTTTGAAACTTCATAAGGACATGTTATTTATTAATGTAGAGCACTTACAGAGTTAAACCAGTTACAGGCTCTGCCTGAGGAAAGATACACACATTGAGATTACAATGCTTAAAGATAGCTTGCAGCAAAATACATAAAATGACAAAACTTAGAGCTGCATAATAGTTATGCTCATATGCACTTAGTAAAAGAAGTACATATATACAAATGTACAGAAGGTAAAGAATGGCTGTCTTTTACACCAAAGTGAAGGACAGACCTGGCAGCTGCAAAAAAATACACCAAAAATGAATATTAATGCAGTAGTGTGGAGAGCCTAATATGTAATTCTGTGAAATCTAAATATGAGCTAAAGAAGTTGAAAGAGTTTTGGGAACTGCTAGTGGACAGCTAACCTCTGTTGTCATGAACCAGATTTTATGAACCAGGAAAAACTTGCCAGGCTGAATGAGCAATGAAACTGTGCCAAGTTTAATATAGTATTGGTTTCCCAACTATCTAACCCATTGTTTATTAAAAACTTCCACAAGAGGAATGATCAGGTGTATAGGGAAGACACTTTCAGAGAAAGACGCAATACACAGTTTATTTATTGGATGACAATATATTATTTTACTGGGTTTTACTTTTCATAAATAACTCTTTCCATAACCATGTATACCCATGTCAGGTAAACAGTGCCATATTATTTATGTAACCTGTTTTACATATCAGAATTTTGGTATGATTTTGCTTTGGATTGATTCCTTGGATTTGGTGTTGTCTCCACTGTAGTTCAATGCTAAGTATATTTCTGGGGAATGGAATGGTCCAGTGGGGATACAGTTAAGCAAATAGGCAAATAAATAAATAAAGAAACACACTGAAGCAGGAGGCAGGAGAAAATTAACTATTTCTATTTTTTGTACTGACTATGTTCAATTCCTGCATGTAGATTGGACAGTTTCCCTAAAGGCAGAGTGTTCTCCCACCTCTTCTCCCCAGACATGTTTGGACCATGCGTAGGGCTAGTGAGGAGACTGAATTACCTTGAGGCAACATCATACTGCTGCCAAAGTGGTGTTTTTTCCTTATTTTGTGCAGCTGGTAACACCCTTGGGGTAAGAAGTGCAATGGATGTCAGCACTGCAATACCCCTCAGGCTTGCAGATGGACAACATCAGCAGGATTTCCCCAACCACAACAGACAGCACAGTATGGCTGTTCCCTTTCCTCCAGCAGGGATATCAGCCAATGCAAGTGTGTCCAGAGCACAGGGCAAGCACCATTATTCTCTCAGAATGTGCAGGCCAATACCTTCTGATGGTGCTGTCAAGTGCCTGAGCTGCTATTCAAAGTCTGGTCATCTGAGCCATAATCAGGGCTGTATCCTTGTGTGTCACAGGTGGAGGTAGCAACCTGCTGTGTGTTTTGTTAAGAGTCTGTCATGATGAAGCAACTTTCTGCCACCTGATTGCCTTGTTCTCCTAAACAACTAGTTTATTAACACCAGGTACTTGAGTTGCCTGGTGGCTTCCACACAGTCTGTATCTTTACATTTTAGCAAAAAAAAAAAAAAAAAGGTGAGGAACATTCTAGCTTTCTTTGTAGTTCTTTTGCAAATATTCAGTTAAAACAAGTGTGTATTTGCAAAAACATGAGCCAGGAAACCCATACTATATATTTAAACTTATTGCAAACACCATCCAACTCAATACCATATTCATGGGCAACTTTAATTATCCCACTATTACCTGGGAATCATATATGACACCAAAAATCATGTTTAGGTTCATAGGTTCATAGGTTCATACTAGGCTATCTGCCCTAGGGCATTTATAAGCCTAGCCAGAGTATGTTTTGCTTTCGCCACCCATTTTAAATTAATTTTGCTATGCCCTTTTTCGAGGTTAGTATACTGTGCCTCTGTCTAACAGTGACACAGAAGTGATACCCGGGGTAAACCTATGATCTTCCATCCACTCATCAAGATTCCTCTTGAAGAGAGTCAATGAGGGACTCTGCCTAACCTGGACTGGGATTTTATTCCATAGTGAAGGGAGCCTCTGGGTTATGAATCTGTCCCTCCAGCATGTCCTATTTATTTCAGTGCTGAGGTTCAAGTCTCTCGAGTGTGTAGCTCGATGGGATTTGGATTTTTTGAGGTGCAGCATGTCCCTTAATTCGGGTTGGACATGGCCTTATACGTCAGGCACAGGTCACCTCTGAGCAGGCGGTATGCCACTGAGTAGAGCTGGAGTTTCTTTAACCGGCAGCATATGGCATCTGTTTGAGCCCTTTGATCCTCTTGGTGAGGTACTTTTGGGGTCTTTCCAGTTGCTGCAGGTGTTTGGTAAGGTACATCCCAAAAGGGGCATTGTACTCGATTATGGGCCTGATGAGGGATGAGTAAAGAGGCACGATGACCTCCTCTAATCTAGATGTGAATCCCTTCATGATTAGGTGGGCTATATAAAATGTTTCTCTAACCACTTTGGCCACGTGGTTGTCAAATGAGAGATTGCTATCAACTTGGGTCCCCGGGTCCCTAATGACTTCTTCTGTACTTAATGGATTACCACCTATGTGGTAATTTGTGGGCACTTTGTTTTTGCCAAAGGGGTTGACTATACACTTTTTGGCATTTAGCTTGAGGCCATGGCTCTGGCACCAGTTGTCTGTTTCTATAAGGCCCTTTTGGAGGATGCTTGTGTTGGCTGGAGAGTCGATTATGGCGCCCAGTTTGCAGTCATCTGCGAACTTGGTCAGCCACAGTCCTTCCGTGTTGGCCTGTACCTCCGAGAAATATATACCGAACAAGAGAGGTCCCAGGACTGAGCCTTGTGGGACACCACTTGTAACTGGTTTGGAGTCTGACATGGCTCCAGCAATTCTAACCATGTTGGTTCTGTCCTTGAGCCAGTTTGCAATCCATCTAGTGACATAGGGGTTTATATTTAAGCTGGTGAGCTTATCTATAATGCCTGAGTGGGGTATTGTATCGAAGGCTTTTGCGAGGTCCAGGTAGGCTGTGTGGACCACCTTCCCCTCGTCAATGGCCTTGGTGACTGTTTCAAAGAAATCAACCACATTTAAGAGGCAGGATCTGCCCTTAACAAAGCCAAACTGGGTAGGATCCAGTGTCTATAGGTCCCCAATATCTTTATTTATGAGGTCCATGATGATCCTTCCCATAGCTTTGCAGACCAAGCTAGTCAGGCTTATGGGGCGATAGTTTCCAGGATCCGTTGAGGCACCACCTTTATGGAGAGGGACCACTGTTGCTGTACGCCACTCTTTGGGCACATATCCTGTAGTAAGGCTGAGATTGAACAGTAGTTTTATATTTGGGTTTAGCTCTTCTTGGAGTTCATGTAGGACGCAGCCCGGGACACCATCTGGTCCCATTGATGCTGTGTTTTTTGCTTTGGAGAGGGCGGCTCTTACCTGAGCATCTGAGATGTCAGGTGGGCAGCACTCTGCTGGGATAGATATTTGCCCTTTTGGTGGGGGAGTTTGCTGAACCTGTCAGCTAGGATGTTGGCAATGTCTGTGGGTTCAGTGTATTTTTTGTCATTTTGGACTAATTCTGAGCATATCTGGGAATTACCACCCAGGTTCCTATCATAACTAAAGAAAGCCTTGTGATTATCCTTAGTGTCCTGTGCAATTTTTCTCTCGAAGCTGGCCTTAGACAATTTTATGAGTGCCCATAGTTTTTTGCTAATACTGATCAGTGATGCCTTCCCTTTTTGGGATTTTGCTCTATCATTTAGTAGCTTCCTCCTTCTATTGTATAGTTTGTTTATGGCTGGGGTCCACCAGACAGGACGTCTGCCTTTGGAGGATTGGGTCTTGGTTTTATTTGGGATCGCATGATCCATGCATTCTTGAAGGTGTTCATAGAGTGCGTTTATAAAGGATTCTGCGGTCTGGGCCATATTTTCCACAGGCCTGGGGGCTTTGAAGGATTCCACCTCGGTTTTGAGGAGTGTGAAATTTGCTTTAGAGAAGTTTTTCACTGTGGTTTTCTGGGCAGGGGGTGGGGTCGGGATGTGAATATCCAGTGAGATTAGTTTATGGTCTGATCTTACCAGTGAGGGATACACTTCTGGTCTGGAGCATAGAGTCCCCATGTTGGTGATGATCAGGTCCAGTATGTTTTCTCCTGTTGTGGGAGTGGTAACAAGTTGTTCCATAGCATTTGAGTTTATAAATTCTAGGAACCTTTGGGCTAGGGTGTTGGAGGTAGAGTAATGCTCCCAGTCTATGTTTGGGTAGTTTATAATACATATTTGCATACATACATATAAATGTAGGTGAAGTCATTGCAAATCATCATTTCCAACAGAAGACTAAATTTTTGATGACTGTTGTTGAACAAATTGTTGAAAATTCATTCTCTCTCTTTCTCTCTCTCTCTCTCTCTGTGTGGATATATATATATATATATATATATATATATATATATATATATATATATCAAGATCTAAGGATGTAATGGTGCACCTCTACTCTTCCCTCATCAGACCTATTATTGAGTACAATGCACCAATTGGAATGTACCTGGCTAGACATCTCCAGCAGCTGGAGAGACCACAGAGGTACCTAACCAAGTGGATTACTGGCCTCAAACAGTTGCCCTATGCAGCATGATTGAAAAAGCTAAAACTGTTCTCTGTTGCATACTGCCTTTTCAAAGGCAATCTCTGTCTAACGTACAGAGCCATGTCCAACCCAGAATTGTTGAACATGCTCCATCTTAGCAAAACCAAATCTACTTGAGCTACACGCTCTAGGGATATAAACCTCAACACAACAATGAATAGAACATGCTGGAGGGATAGATTCCTTCAGAGACTTCCTTACTATGGAACAGGGTCCCGATCTACATAAGACAGAGCCCCTCACTATCACTCTTCAAGAGGAACCTTGATGAGTGGATGGGTAACAGAAAGATCACACCGGGGATCACACCAACAGCACTACTAGATAGGTGCCAAGGGTACTAGCTGCTAGTACAAGGGTCTAGGGAACTACTAAAGGGGAGGTGAATACCGCACAATGTGGCTGGGCTAATATATGCCTTCGGGCAGATAGCCCATTACCAACCTATGAACCTATGAACCTATATACATATATACATATATATATATATATATATATATATATATATATATATATATATATATATAGTTTTGGAACTTCTAAGTGAAATGCTTAAATATCAACATCTGTTTAGCTGACACATTTAGTTGACAGGTATGCAAGATCAACAATCCCTGGTGAGGTGAATATGGTCTTTTCCTGGGGGTTGTATGATCTCAGAGTTAGTACATATAACTATCAGGGACTGTGGGAGTGCAGGGGGGCTTGCCCCCTGAAAAAAAGACTTGTTTTAAATGTTGCATGCTCTAAGGGTAATTCTTGGAGCATGTGCAGTAGCCTGTCAACATTTTGTTGTTGACATTAATGCATCAGTGTTTCAACGTCTATATTTCAGACATTTGATTAAGAATACTATATTCATATATATAGATATATGCCAAACTGCCTTTTCAATCAAAGGCCAGTATCTAAAATATCATCCATCATCTTCATCGACTCTTCTTCCCTTTATCTACATGAAGTTGAGGTATTGTGTCAACTGTCACAATCTCTCTCTTGATACAGTGCCACTCTAATACCTTCTTTAACAGTTGTGCCTGACTGTCACAGGTCTTCTCTCACACAATCCTTCCATCTTTTTGCTGGACACCGTTGTTTCCTCTTGCTTTTTTCCCTGCCTGTCCGAAATCCCAAATCTTCTTCACCAGTTTATCTTCTGCTTTTCAGATATATATGCTGATACTGCATGTGTGTGAGCCACCATAATCTTCTCTCTTTCACCTTCTCTGTAACAGGAACTACTATGGCTTCTGCTCTGATGTCCCACAGTGTGCATCCTACCATCCATCTCAGGCAATTCATCTCTATCATCTATAGTTTCCTCAACTGCTCTGCTTTCACTGCTCAGGTTTCTGCACTGTACAGTTGTACGGGTCACCCCACTGTTTTGTACGCCCTACTCTTAAGCTTCATTAGCATTCTTTTACACACTACCCCTGACACATTGCACCAGTTGGCTGCAGTCCCTCTGATCCTAACTTTCACCTCCTCATTCAGACTTTCCTTTTTCTCTGCTATCCCACACAGATACCTGAAGTTCATAACTGTTCCACTATTTTCCTTCTGTCTCAGTTCTTAGCTTCTTCTGTTTCCTATATTTACAACCATTACAACTGTCTTATCTGTAAGCCATGGTGGTGCAGCGGTAGCGTTGTCACCTCACAGCAAGAGGTTCTCCCGTTCAATTCTCGGCTAGAGCGCCTTTTGTGTGGAGTCTGCATGTCCTCTCCGCGGTCGAGTAGCGTTCGAAAGACATTCGTGAATGGGCATGCCTTTGTTGAAGGTTGGGTCGTCAAGCTGGCACCTCAGCACCGTAAAAATCTACTGCCAATCATTAGAGGACCGGAGTTCCGCTGTGATGACCCCTAACCGGGAAAAGCTGAAAGAAAAACAACAACAAAAACAACAACTGTCTTATCTGTACTTAGTTTTATCCCATGAACCTTCAGTTTTACATTCCATTCTTCTATCCTTTGCTTATGTTCATGCTTAGAGTCTGCCTGTAATGCCACTACATCTGCATACAGCAATTTTGTTGATTTGTCCCTTCCAACCTGTTTGCTAATGTAGTCCATTATCAGTGTGAACAGCAGGGGGCTTAGACCAGAGCCGTGATGTACGACAACTCCTACTATGAACCCCTCTGTGAGACCAAACACTTTTTGTATTTGAGTCACTGGGTGCTTGTACATAGCCTGCCCTAATTCCACTAATGTTTTGGAGACTTCAGACCAACACAGGACTCTCCAGATCAGCTATCTCGGGACCTTAACATATGCTTTCTCCAATTCTAGGAATGTTCATTTGGAGTCTTTTCTCATCTCTATCTTCTTTTCATCTATCTATTTCACTGCACACATTAGGTTGGGTGTGCGGCACCTTGATCTGAATATGAATTGTTCATCTCCTATCTTACGTTTTACTACTCTGCATATTTATTTATCAGTTACCCTCTTCAGAACATTCATGAAGTGTGAATGAAGTTTGATAGTTCTGTACTGTCCACAGTTATGGATCCCCCCTTTGTTCTTGTACATTGGCACGAGTTTGCTTATTTTTCATCCATTTGGGATACACCTTTCTTTCCATACTACAATGTGCACCCTTAGGAGCCATTTCTCCTCTGTCTCACCAAACATCCTGATCATATCTACGGTGACCTCATCTGAGCCTGTTGCTTTCCCTGACTTCATTTTCCTTCATACTTCTAGGTTGAGCTTCACCTCTTCTTTCATCATAGGCTGTGTCTGGGGCAGTGCAGCTTCTGTGGGGTTTTCTTCATTCAGACATTGCTGGAAATACTTCTTCCATCTGCCTTTGATGTCCTGCGGACTGGCGTGCAGATTGTTGCTTGCATCCCTTATGAAGGCTGTCAGACTGTCTTCTTTTTCTTTCTGCCTTCTACCTTGCAACCTGATAGAGTTTCTTTGTGCCATCTACTGAGTCACTTTCCAGAAAATGGTATAGTGCCTCTGATGACTTATTCTTTGCTACTACAATTCCTGTCTTAGCCTCTTTGTTAGCCAACCAGTATTCCTTATTAGCCTGGTTTGTCTTTTCTATCTCCCACTTTTTCCTGCACTCCTTTTTTTAGAATACTTACTGGACTTCTGCATTTCACAACCATCTTTCCTTATGTACCTTGCTTTCATATCTAGCTTCATCACATATTTGTTTTACTGTCCTCACACATGCTGTTTTGAGGCACTGCCATTCTTCTTCAGTTCCACCTATTTTCCTTTCTTTCTGAGGTGCTATATCACTGAATATTTCTTGAAATCTTGTGCTTTCTCACAAGTCAACTTTCAGGTCTTCTGCCTTGTTTTCTTTTGACCTTAGAGCCTTTTCTGACCACTGATTGCAGCTGATTTTAGCAACCAGTGCTTTATGCTGTGGGTCGACTGTTTCACTGGGGATTACTTTGCAATCACTTATTCTAACCCAATGCCCTTTCCTTACTAGGAAGAAGTCTACCTGATTTTCATGTTGGTCACTCATGTATGTGATCTTATGACTGTTTCTCTTGCTGTACCATGTGTTGGTCGCCATCAAGCCATTTTCCATATATAAGTCTAGAATGGGTTCTATTTCCTTATTCCTGTTGTCCCACACATGTCTAGGAGCCAGGCAGTCCTTTTTTCCTGTTCAGTCTGTCCTGATATCTGCATTCAGGTCTCCCATTAACAGCACCTAATTATGTTGTTCTGCTATATCTAGTAGGTCCTGCAAGTGCTGTCTGAATGCACTCTTTTCCTCACCATCACAACCCTGCTGTGAGGCTTAGGCTGAGACTATGAATACTGCTAAATCCTTGCACTGGAGCCTGATTGCCATGAGTCTTTCACTACTTCTGATGACATCCTTCACTGTCTTCTGAAGCTTCTCCCTCACCACAATTTCCATACCATTTCTAGGCTGTCCTACTCCTGAGTAGCAGACTATGGAACCCAAGCCGAGTGGCTTTGCTGCATCGCCCTTCTATCTTGTCTCCCTGATCCATTGGATGTCCAGCATCCCCCTTACCATCATGTCATCCAGTTCCAAGCTTCATCCTGTCAGTGAACCTAAACTGAGTATAGCAATACTTCATTTATGTTTGACAGGTTGATTGGCTTTATGTCCAGCTTTTGCCCAACAGAGCTATCCCAGTTAACCCAAGCTGGGCAACTGAATACCAGCCAGCCAATAGCTTATTAACTCAGGGATGTGGGCAAACACTGGACACTAGATACACAAAGACCCAGGTTCGGATCCAGCACTAGGTGACCTAGGCAGTTGCCTAGTGCCCGCTGGCCGGGGGGCTGCAGCGATGCATGGGATTTGAACACTGGAACTTCACTTTAGGGCTGTATGCCATCTGATTTCTCAAATGCATGACCTGGAGAATTTGTAACTGCTGCTTTGGAACCAGAGAACTGCTACCATTCTTTTGGAACACACAGAGTGTTGCCATAGACCTGGATATGAGTGTTTCATCCTTTTAGGATGTACAGAGTACTGTCGTAGACTGGGAGACAAGCATTCCTTCCTTCAATAGGTGTGTGTGTGTGTGTGTGTGTGTGTGTGTGTGTGTGTGTGTGTGTGTGTGTGTGTGTGTGTGTGTGTGTAAAATGCCCTAGTCAGGTTAGTTAATTAGCTTGCTCAGTCTCAAATCTTGTACCTTGGCTACAGGAGACAAAAGCTTTAATCCTCTACAGCAACAACCAGATTGCTTACTTAGCCATCAGAGTTGATTGAAATGTGCTGGAACGGGTAATTTTATCTTTTATAGGTTCATACATTTTATTTCACTGCTTAATGAAAAAACTCTTCAAAACTACAGTGATGCATTTTTAATGAATGTGAGTTTCATAGGTTCATAGGTAGGTACTAGGCTATTGGCCCTAGGGCCTATATAAGCCTAGCCAAACAGTACCCTGGCTTTTCCCACCCAAGAAAATTATTTTCCTGTGCCCCTGTCAAGCAGAGCCACAGAAGTGATCCCTGGGGTGAATTTCCTATCTCCCATCCAATCATCAAGATTTTTCTTGAAGAGTGCTAATGAGGAGCTTTGTTTGATATAGCTAGGTAGTTTGTTACAGAGTGTGGGAAGTCTCAGAGACAGGAATCTATCCCTCCAGCATGTTCTGTTTATTGCGGTGACAAGGTTTAGGTCCCTAGAGCGGGTAACTTGGAGGGATTGGGATTTCTTTACGTGGAGCATGTCCAACAGCTCTGGGTTTGACATAGCTTTGTATGTTTGGCAGAGATCGCCTCTGAGTAGGCGATATGCGACAGAGTAAAGCTGGAGTTTTTTTAGACGGTCTGCGTAGGGCATCTGTTTGAGGCCAGTAATCCTCTTTGTGAGGTATTTCTGTGGCCTTTCCAGTTGTTGTTGATATCTTGTGAAGTACGTACCAAAAGGGGCATTGTACTCTATAATGGGTCTAATGAGTGATGAGTAAAGGGGAACAATGACCTATTTTTTCCTGAATGAGAAACCTTTTGTGATGAGGTGTGTCACATAGAAGGATATCCTGACTACTGTGGCGATGAGACTACAAGGTCTCTTATCACACTTTTGGTGTTAAGTAGACAACAGCCTATGTGGTAGTTCATGGGTACAGAGTTTTTACCAAAAGGGATGACAATGCACTTTTTGGCATTGAGCTTGAGGCCATGGCTTTGACACCAGGCATCTGTCTCAGTGAGGTCCTTTTGTAGGATGTCCACATCATTAGCAGATTTGATTATGGCTCCTAGTTTGCAGTCATCTGCAAACTTTGTTAGCCAAAGACCTTCTGTGTTAACCTGTACTTCAGAGAAGTAGATACCAAACAGGAGAGGACCTAGGACTGAACCCTGTGGTACTCCACTTGTCACTGGTCTGAAGTTGGATTTAGAGTCTGCTACTTTCACAGTGTGTGTTCGGTCAGTGAACCAGTTGGCAACCCATCTTGTCACATAGGGATTTATACCTAGTTTAGTGAGTTTGTCTATAATTCCAGAGTGGGGGATTGTGTAGAAAGCCTTGGCGAGATCTAGATAGGCTGTGTGTACCACCTTACCCTCATCTACAGCTTTGGTGACCGCTTCAAAGAAGTCTATCAGGTTTAGGAGACATGATCTGCCTTTTTATAAACCTGAACTGGGTAGGGTCCAGAGTTTAGAGATTACCAATGTCATTGTTTATAAGTTCCATGATGATACGCTCCATAGCCTTGCAGACCAGGATCATCAGGCTAATGGGGCAGTAGTTCCCGGGGTCCGTGGTGGCTCCCCCTTTGTGGAGTGGGATAACTGTTGCTGTGCGCCATTCAGTGGGCACAAAGCTTGAGGTGAGGCTATGATTGAACATGGTACTTAGGTGGGATGCCAGTTTGTTCTGTAGTTCATGTAGAACACAGCCTGGGATGTTGCCAGGTCCCATGGATGCTGTGTTCTTGGCTTTGGAGAGTGTGTTTTTTACCTGTGCAGCCATGATTACAGGTACTTTGCATTCTTCCGGTATAGAGATGGGCCCTTTAGGGGATGAGAGAGGGGTAAAGTTAACACTGAACCTATCTGCCAGGATGTTGGCAATATCTGTTGGTTCTGTATATTTAGTGCCATTGTGCTGTAACTCAGAGCAGATCTGAGTGTTGCCATTGAGATTCTTGACATAGCTATAGAATGCTTTGTGGTTGTCTTTAGAATCAGTGTCGATTTTGTTTTCATAACTAGCTTTGGAGGATTATATGAGGGATCTCGGCTTCTTACTGAGCCTGACCATGGAGTTCCTCCACTCATGGGATTTTACTCTTTTTTGCAACAGTTTCTTTCTTCTGTTGTAGAGTTTGTTTATAGCAGGGAACCACCAGATTGACTTCCTTTTTTGGAGGATATCATCTTGGTTCTGTTAGGGATTGCACGATCCATGCACTCATGTAATGCACAGTGCATTTTCAAGGAGTGTGAGCTGCAAGGGAAGAGAAGTTTACTATTGCTCATGATAAGTCTGTTTTCAATGTGCAACTGTTTTGTTTAGCAAATGGCCATCAGTGTTTGAGCTATGGAATTTGAAAGCAGCGTTAGTAACAAAACAGGTAGCATACTTGCCTTTGATGCAGAAGGCTGTGGGTTCTACTTCTCCTCATGTAGATGGATTGCTGATAATGCAGTGTACTTTAAGGGGGGGGGTGTTGCACTTCTGAGTGTGTCATCCTTTGGACGAGATGTTAAACTGAGTCCCCATCTGTCTGTGTTAATGGTAGGTGCTGTGAGATCTTTTACATTCACCTGAGGTATCAAAAAGAGTAGGGGGAAGTTCCCCAATGCCCTGGCCAAATTTCACTAGTAGTATAAATACCACCAAGGGTCTCCCCTGAAAAGATGCTACTAGCCTAATTTGACTAACCTGGAAAACAAAGGATATTTAAATTAGAAATTTTACAGTAAATCCATATCTCTGCCTTCATTTCAAAAGTAAAGAAAAAATAGTATGCATGCTGATAGTTCTGAGTATATATACGATCACTACTAAATCCTGAATTCTTACATTACCAAAGACCGGAATCCCGAGACCAGATAACTGAAAGACGAGAAGACCGGAAGACCAGAAGCGCCAATTTCAAAATCGCTAAGTACGGAGATGTCAGGAGGTTAGGTAAGTGTCTATGTTTGGTTGTGTTGGCTAGGGGCTTTAGTGCGTGTGTAAGTGTGTGTTGTGACTGTGATGTGTGTGTGCAGGGAATGTAGGTGTGTGGTGGAGTTTTTGTGTGTTTGTCTGTGTAGTACGACCTCTGAGTTAGAATATTTAAGTAGGGGGGTGTGGAGGGCGCAGTCCCACACATGGGGGGTGCAGGGTGGCTTGCCCCACCTGCTTTTCTGTAGTGTAGGTTTGTGTGTTTGTGTTTTGGGTGAAGGTGTGTGTATGTGTATGTGTGTGGTGTATGTTTAGTGTAGTGTAGTGTTCGGTATTTCAAATTTTGCACTTCTGGTCTTCCGGTCTTCTCGTCTTTCGAATATCTGGTCTCGGAATTCCGGTCTTAGGTAATGTGAGTATTCAGGATTTAGTAGTGATCCTATATATGTGTGTGTGCGTGTGTGTGTGTGTGTGTGTGTGTGTGTGTGTGTGTGTGTGTGTGTGTGTATTTACATATTTGCAGACAGAGAGAGAAAGCGATAGTAGAATCGGAGTGTGAAATCATGGGTTTTTATTCAGGATTCATTTGCAAATACTTGAACTCTATTTGAATAAAGTTTTGTGAATTCCTATGGTTTAAAGGTGCTGGAAGTTTTAAAGATAAATTTATATATAGATATATATGTAGATATTCACACATATAGATACAGATGAAGTTATTATAAGTTTAACTTTTTGATGTAGAATGCAGAACAGATTGCTGTAATTTTATTGTGTATGATTTATTTTATATATATATATATATATATATATTTATATATATATATATATAAATAAAATGGGTCTATATCACTTCATCAAAGTGACATTTCAATGAACTGCATTTATCGGAAATGCCGTTCATCAAATTCCGCTCATGCGCCCCCCCCTCCCGCTAATTATATATACCAACTCCAAGATCGCACTACAGTGGGGAAAGGGCAAATTTCACGATCCTCACTGTACAGTGATCTCAGTATGAAAAGTTCGACAAACAGCATGTTTGATATAAGTGCACTGAAAATGCTGTTCACTGAACTGATTTTTTGCTGAACTGATAGGGTCCCATATAAGACTATATAGATATATATGTATGTGTATCATATATATATATATATATATATATATATATATATATATATATATATATATATATCTATATATATATATATATACACGCACACACATGTATAGCTACATATCTGTATAGATAGATACATATATATACACACACACACACACACACACACACACACACACACACACACACACACACACACACACACATCCATAGAAATATACAGATGCATACATATATGAGTGTGCGTGTGTGTATAGAGAGAGAGAGAGAGAGAGAGAGACAGAAAGATTTTAACACGAAATTAGAATATGCTCGATTCTTGTTCTTGTAATTGGAGAATTATAAATAGCCCTTGACTAGGTCTATGGAGCAATGTTTTGTCTTCTGAATAAAGTAATGGTTTCACTGCTTGTAATGGCTGTTGAGAGTTTCTTCTTGATGAGTCCAATGAGCTTTTGAATAGCAAATTGATGTACGAATTTCATCTTCTAAGGGGTTTTATTACTATATTTTGTGATGGTTATAAGTTTATAAATGGGATATATGGTTCTATGGGCTGAAGAGTTGGATGTTTTGTACTGGAATTTAAGAATCCATTGGTATTTCATAGGAGGTCGTGTCTAATTTGTTCTCAAAAGAGGAGGCCCATGGGATATATGTAAATAACCCCTTAAGGAAATGGCATTTCAGCTACATGGCATCTGAATGGTCCTGATTTTTTATTTTTTAAGTTTTTACTGGTGCATTCAGGCATTAAAGTGAAAGTGGATCATATAAATGTACAAGGAAGGGCACAGTGGTGGGTTTTGGCATACAACAGATCGATTTTGTAGTTTTATGGCATGTTTGCTCAAGTTTACTGAGGGATACAGATGAGATACCTGCACAAGTAATGTAACCATAGAAACATTTTGATTGTATTAGTTTTGTGACCAATTTGATTCAAGTTATAGGGGTTAAGCAATATCTAATTTGGTAAAGACCAACTAGTGTTGTCTTTCATTGTTGGCAGATGGCATATATTTTCTTCTCAACAGAGATACAGAATGTATCAACATGGAAGGAGACTAGGTAATTGATGTTGTTAGCCTTTGTGAATATCCTACAGAATTTCATTTTGATTTTAACTTTGGAAAAGGGAGAACCTTTATAATGATAAGTATAAAATAAAATAGAATTGCTTTTTTGTGTGCTGTATTATGTGTGCCCATTAACTATTTTACAAAGTTGAGAAAACAACCTGAAGTTGCCCTTCAACTGTACTGTTTTTTGAGATCATAGAAGCACTGAGTCATCTGCATATTGCATTATATGCAGATTGTTGCTATGCTGAGGCATGGGGTTACATAAAGACTGAATGATAGGGTGCCTAAAATGGATCACTGTGGGACAACAGTACTGTCTGGGAATACTGTTGACACCTTTTCTCCCCATCTGACTGTGAATTTTTTTTTGGCAAGGTTGTTCTGGAAACAATTTGCATTTAAATTTATGTGTTGGTTAATCTATTTATAATCTCTGAGTGGCTTATACTACATATTCTTTTCGAATATCAAAGAAAATGCCCAATACTAGTTCTGCCATATTAAGCTTATCCTTAATGGTTTCTGTTCAGTTAGTGGTGCTATATTAGCTTAGTACCCTTTCCAAAAGTCATGCTGTGATTTACTTAGAAGATCTTATAAGATAAAAGCTCACCCGGACTCTGCCACAACTTGTGAATGAAAGGTTAATTTGTTTTTGCTCTGCTGTATTCTGTGTTGTTTTATTGCCTTCTTCTATTTCGTATATTGTGATTTATTTTCTTTACACTGTGTTTTACTTGTATTCTGCTTTTAATTTCATATTTAAACTAGGAATGAGACTACAGCTGTGTCTCTTGTGAGTCACACAGAAATTAATTTTCCCCAACCTCACACCCTGGTGCTGTTGTGTATTTAAACTCAGCTGTCATTCTAGTTGCTTTTCCCTTATGTTAATTAGACCATACATCTCTCCTCTTTCATTGGCTATTGGAAGTAAGCACAAAATTATCATGTTGTGAAATCACTTCCCTTCAACTATTTAAAGTCATTGGCCATACCACTGTATTCCATAGAAGCAGAATACAAAGTGCCCACCCCTTCCAATCTGTCTTGCTCTATTAATATTAGTGACTCTCCACTCAGGTAGCTAAAGCTTAAGTTACACTCTCTTTCATATCTAACTGCCTAGTGCACACTGCAGCTCCTAGGATATTAACCTATTTTTCCATCTTACCTTTAAAATCTGCAACATCTACTCCAAGTCCACCAATTACTGGAGAATCCATATTTTACCTCTTAGTAGTCAACTTGGGATTAGTGCTTCTGTTTTGTTCCTGGTGAGAGGAACATAGGAGCATTATTTCCTGGGGACTGCTAATCACTGGAAAGCCTAATAATTGCTTCATAGGTGACAGTTTGCAATTTATGCTTATATTTTGCTCCTGGTGAGAGAAGAATCAGAGTGCACAGATTCCTGACTCTTTCTCGTTGGGAAGTTAGTGCATGTGTATGACCTTCCTGACTGGTCTGGTTGCTACTCAATGCATCTACCAGGAAAAGGCAACGACAAGTGTACAGACTCTTACATTATTTGGGAAAAGACTGTAGATCACCAAATAGGCTATGGCCTGCTTTTCATCTTGGGATTGGTGCTACTGTTTTACTTCTAGTGAGAGAAGAAGCAAAGGAGCATTGTATTCCAGCAGAATGAAGCTGTGGTGAGACTAACACTAGCAGTAGTCAGGGCAGTAGTCATTCAGGTGACTCCCCTCTTTTCATCATTCTTGACAGGCTAATTCTTTCTTTTCAGTAAGTACTGCTTGATTTGTTTCTAACTCTAGAATATCTGCTTAAATACTTTATCCATAAATCATCAAGCTCTGCTTATCAGTTTCCACACAAGTGTTTGGCAGTGCCATGTATAGCCACAGACAACTTAAGCTGACACTTTCCATGTAAAAGTACCATTGAAATTTCACCAATACCTAGTTACATACAGAACAACTAGTTTGCAGTGACAAGCACTGCCCCCAGAGTTGCAAACCAGATACTCCTGACATTACTTTATATTCTCACTCCAGCTGTCTAATCATTAAAAAGGGTCTATTGCCATGGATATGAACTTTCCCACTATCTCTGTCACCAGCTTGGTGGATATGGGCATCCTGAGGCAATGTAGAAATCACCTCATGTTTACTGACAGCCAATTAATTCTCAAACAAACTGATATAGTATGTGAGAGATGTATTTACACAATGCCACTGGAGGCAAAGCTCTCACATAAAAGCACTCTTAATGTCAATATGGGTGCCAGTAGTACTGCTGCACCCATCACACACAATTCAAAGCAAACACATAAACCCACATATACTAAGACACTTACATTTAACCTTCTTAAACCCCATAGACACCTTAGATGAAGTCTATATAACAAACACCCTCAGCAACCCTGAATGCACTCTTAAAACAACACCCACATCAACACATATAGTCACATCTCATAGGTTCAAAGGTTCATAGGTTGGTACTAGGCTATCAGCCCTAGGGCCTATACAAGCCTAGCCATAACAATTCTCTGACTATTTCTTCCCACACTATTTACTTCCTGGACCCCTGTCTAGCAGGGCAACTGACGTGATCCACGGGGTAATTTCCTTTCTCCCATCCAATCGTCAAGGTTCCTTTTGAAGAGGGCCAAAGATGCACTCTGGTTGACATGTATGGGCAGTCTATTCCAGAGTCTGGGGAGTCTCTGGGTCAGGAACCTATCCCTCCAGTATGTTTTGTTTATTGTGATGACAAGGTTTAGATCCCTGGGGTGTGTGACTCTGAGGGATTGGGATTTCTTTAAGTGCAGCATGTCCAGCAGCTCTGGGTTTGACATGGCCTTGTATGTTAAGCAGAGATCGCCTCTGAGTAGACGATATGTGACAGAGTATAGCTGGAGTTTTTTAAGGCGGTCAGCATAGGGCATCTGCTTCAGGCCTGTGATTCTTTTAGTGAGGTATTGGCCTTTCCAGTTGTTGCAGGTGTCTTGAGAGGTACATACCAAATGGGGGGTTGTATTCTATAACGGTTCTAATGAGGGATGAGTACAGTGGGACAATGACCTCCTTTTTTCTGGATGAAAAGCCCTTAGTGATCTGGTGTGCCACATAGAAGGATTTCCTGACTGTTGTGGTGATGTGGTTATCAAAGGTGAGACCACTGTCCACCTGTGTCCCTAAGTCTCTTATCACACTTTCAGTGTTTAGTGTACTGCCACCTATGTGGTAATTCACGGCTACATGCTTTTTCCCAAAGGGGATAACTATACATTTCTTGGCATTGAGCTTGA
Source organism: Protopterus annectens (assembly GCF_019279795.1). NCBI lineage: Eukaryota > Metazoa > Chordata > Ceratodontiformes > Protopteridae > Protopterus > Protopterus annectens. The sequence goes on along the minus strand of NC_056731.1, from coordinate 1,215,541,883 downwards.
GCCCATGGCTCTGGCACCAAGCATCTGTTTCTGTAAGGCCCTTTTGTAGAGTATCCACATCATTTGGAGATTCAATAACAGCTCCCAGTTTGCAGTCATCTGCAAACTTTGTTAGCCAGAGTCCCTTAGTATTGGCCTGTACTTCAGAGAAGTAGATGCCAAACAAGAGTGGTCCCAGGACTGAAACCTGATGTACTCCACTTGTCACTTGTCTGGAGCTGGAGTCAGCTACTTTTACAGTGTGGGTTCCGTCAGTAAGCCATTTGGCAACCCATCGAGTGACATAGGGATTAATGCTCAGCTTAGTAAGTTTATCTATGATTCCAGAGTGGTGGATAGTGTCAAAGGCCTTAGCAAGGTCCAGATAGGCTGTGTGGACCGCCTTACCCTTGTCCATGGCTCTGAAGACTGATTCAAAAAAGTCAATCAGGTTCAGGAGACAAACATGTATTCTTAGCTTTGGAGAGTGCATTTTTTACCTGTGTTGCCGTTATTACCAGAATTTGGCAGTCTTCCGGTATTGAGATGGGCCATTTAGGGGGTGAGAGGGGGGTGAAGTTGGCACTGAATCGATCTGCCAGGATATTGGCAATATTCTTGGGATCAGTATATTTAATGCCATTCTGTTGTAGCTCAGAGCAGATCTGAGCATTGCCATTTAGATTCTTGACATAGTTATAGAATGCCTTGTGGTTGTCTTTGGAATCTTTGGCAATTTTATTTTCGTAACTAGCTTTGGAGGATTTTATGAGGGATCTCAGCTTCTTACTGAGGCTGTTAAGGGAGTTTTTTGCATCCTGAAGCATCTACTTCTAAGCCCATAAATCTAGCCATCACGGAATCCAACATTCTAGTCATTGGAGACTCCATTGTGAGACATACTGATGTCCCTCTCACCAGGATGAGTAAGGAGAAAGTCATGGTCAGTTGCTTATCAAGGGCCAGGATCCACCACATTATGCACACACTCAGGTCATTGGTCCACACGTATCAGTTTGACTCAGTCATAGTTCATGTGGATGTAAATGACCTGAGACATATCTCCCTAGAAGAGACATCATGGAACTCTCAGAATATGTATGCCAGGCTGGTAGGAGCATAACATTGAGCAACATTTTATCTTCTCCAAGGACAATGCCACGGTATGAACAAAAATGACTAACTTTAATATTTGGCTTAGTTTCTGGTGTCATTCTAAGGGGATGCAGTATTTGTCAGCAAGGAAAGAAATGATCCACAGACCACACTGCTTTGCCAGGGATGGTCTGTATGTCTCCCTTCTAGGCTTTTGAATATTAGCTAAAACACTGCCCTTCCCCATAGTACTTTTTTAGGCAATATCACACTGAAAGTACTTCCAACATAGCAAATAAAAAACAATAAAATCTAAAGGTGTTACTACTCAATGCTAGGAGTCTAAACAAAAAACTCCACTCCCTAGAAGCTCTTCTCACCCTAGAGAATGCTGATGTTTGTGCGGTCACTGAGGCATGGTTTAAAGCTGCAGAGAGCAATCTAACAGTGCAAGGTAATAATGCCTTCCACACATTTAGATCAGCTACTACACATACAGAAACTAAAGGCTGAGGTATCTCGATTTACATCAAAAATAAATATTCCTCAAGGCTGGTCAAATAGGACAATGCACTTGTGCTTCTTCATCTTCATATCACTATAGTTAAAATCCTGTACCACTTCCTTGTAAGCTGTAAGCCCCCCTCTATAACCCAGGAAACCCATGCCATGCATTTAAACTTATTTATTTATTTATTTTAAATTTGTTGACCAGGAAAGTCTGACTGGGCACAAGTCCCCTTTTCAGTGGAGTCCCAGGGAGAAAAGCTCCACAAAACACAAAAATCAAATAAATCAGCAGTAATTCAATTGATTAAAGTACATCTAGACTACATAAAGATACATCAAATATTAGAGAACAAAAATATATATTGGCAACACTCACCATCTAACCCAATACTATATTCATGGGCAACCTTAATTACCACACTATTAACTAGGAATCATATATGACACCAAAAGCACAGGGATAGAGATTCCTGGATTTTGTAAACACAGAGTCCCTGGACCAGATTGTCAATACACCAACAGGGGGTGCAAACATACTGGATCTGTTCCCCACTAATATGGGAGAGTGATGCACACCCCCTAGTATAATGTTTTCTCGGGTAAGTTCAGACCACAAAATGGTCTGCTTTGAAGTAAAAATAAAACCTGGAACTCCAACTAACCCTGGAATATTGAGGAACTACTCTAAGACTAACTTCCCGCTATTAAGTGATAATCTGGCCAAATTTCAAGCCCCCATAAGCCCTGAGAACCCTGCTGCCTACACAGAACTGTTCACAGAAATGCTATACAAGCATGTTAATAGTTGCATAGAGACAGCTGTACCCACCAGGAGGAAGTACAGTAACAGCATCAAAAGGCTGTATAACAGAAGGAAGAAAATCATAGTAAAAATTAGGAGGTGCAGCACCCAGCAGGATAAAAGCACACTCAGCAAACCAGAGCCATATCTTGGTCACATGGGACCCTAAGCAGGTTAATAAATTAGGGACCCGCAGAGCAGCCTGTCCTGCAGCAACCCCCCCCCCCCAAGCAGACCCTCTCTCCAGCCATTTCAGTCTTCCATTACTTGGCTATTTCTCCTCAGTTACCATAAATAATGTTCAAATCTGTCAGTGTGCATACTGTTTTGTTATTTACTTCTGCAATGATCACAGATATTGAAATAGAATAGCACAAACACTGATAGTCATTTGCTAAACAAACAATAGAGTGTCACAATGAAAACACTTAGCATGAGCAGTGAACTTCTCTGCCCTTGAAACTCACATTCATTGAAAGTGCATTAAGACCCACATTCAAAGAAAATGCACCTGGCCAGTGGAGGATTAAGTTTACCTTTGGGCTGTTTTCAAACCATAGACTCCTTGCACACATTTTTAGGGCCATGCATGTGTTCTTTGATTCACCTTCCTGATTGTATTAAATTATATTCCTGGTATAATACAGCATCACTTGCTAGTATGTTTTTTAAATTCGTAGTTTTGAACATTCTTCCAGTCATCAATGAAACAAAATTATGAACTAGTAATGACAAAACTACCTATTTCAGAAAATCTCACTGCTGGATTTAATTATGCCAGTGTATAGTTATACTTACTTTAAATATCCCTGTATTTGTACCTATTATATTATTGCCTGTGTAAAATGTTTTGTGGAGCTTTTGGGCTCACACCCAGGCAGACTATTCCGGTTAACAAATGGAAAATAAATAAATAAATGAAAAGGCCACTCAAACGTCTGTCATTACAATCCACCAATAGCAGTCAAATAAGCACAATGTCTTCCGGAAGTAAAAGTCATCTGAATAATTCCATATTAAAGAGATATGTAACTAATGAATAGGTTGCTGCTAGTAAACAATTTTACATTTCAGTGTTTCATCTACAAATTCAGTGCCTGCTGCCCTTGAAAAGTTAATTGCCTATGTTACCTTAAAAAAAACTGTTAAGCTGATAATACTGCAATAGGGAATGACAGACAAACTGACAACAGGTTCATAGATACTAGGCATTTCATACAAAGGAGGACAGACTTAGGAGTGTAGAACCCCAGTCTCCCCTTAAAATGCACCAAATAATCAGCAATGGAAAGGGCACTGCAGTATCAGCACTCCCTCTAGTGGTGGGGGTGTAGAATCCACAGTCTTCTGCTCCAAAGGCAATTATGTTACAAACAGTGCTTTCACATTCTACAGCACAAACAGTGACTGCCATTTGCTAAAAAAAAATAATTGCTCCATTGAAAACAGACTTAGCATGAGCAACAGTATACTTCTCTTCCTTTGAAGCACACAACTCCATAAAAGGAACTGAAACTCATAATCCCTTGACAATGCACTGAAACTCACAATTCCTTCAGCAGTGTGGTAGTTGGTGTAAGGGGTCTACTTTAATTAAACGAAAGCGGAATCTGTCGAATATGAATCCGTCGACACATAAACAGCGAAATGCAGAAGCGTCGAACGCACTAAATAGCGAAATCGGAAATGTCAAATTGTCATAGTTGGTCCGTCTGCGGTATAGCTCCGTAAGGTAAGTGTGTGACAGTTACGGACCTTAGGGTTAGGGTGCGGGTTAAGGTAAGTGCATAGATAGGTAATGTATGTAAGGTTTAGTGTAGGGTTTTGTTAAGTGTATGTGTGTGGAATATTTACTTTGTGTGGGTATAGTTCTGTAGGGTAAGTGTGCGGTAGTTATGGACCTTAGGGTTAGGGAGGGGTTAAGGGTAGTGCATAGATAGTTGTGTGTGTGGGGGGTTTAGTGTAGGGTTACAAGTGGGGTTTTGGTGCTTTAATTTAATGTTAGTAGTAGTAGGGTTTTGGTTAGTGTATGCATGTGTTTTTTGCTGTTGTGTTTGCATAGGTAGTATGTTATGGGCGGTGGGGTTGGCCGACTATGGCGGTTTCGATGCTTAAATTTCGCAGTTTTGCGTGTTCGACGCTATTGCGTTTTGCTGTTTATGTGTCGAAGGATTCGTATTCGATGGATTCCACTTTTGTTTAACTAAAGTAGACCCAGTGTAAAGGATTCAGCCTCTTGTCTCCTATAACCAAGTTACAGAGCCAAGCCTAATTGAGCTAATTGACTAACCTGCCCTCCCCCTAACTAGGGCATTGCATATCATACCGCTTGACCTTTTAGTGCAAGAAAGCTGGACAAAGTCTGAAATAATGGGTGTGCTATGGCCCAAAAATAGGAACAGATTCTGAATATTGCCTTTTTTAACTTAGAAAGTTGCTAGAATAACATTATTTGGATTCACATGCATTTTCTGAAAGATATGAAGTCTGAAACTCATACATATGTTATTATTTAGTGACTTCAATTCTCCACGATTTGCCAAAAACCACAAATTTTATGAGAAACAGACCAAAACTATGAGGCTAAATCTGGACAGTTGATGGTATGTTAAACACACACACGTGCACGTCTGCGCGCGCGCACACACACACACACACACACACACACACACACACACACACACACACACACACACACACACACACACACACACACACACACGTGCACACACACACACACACACACACACACACACACACACACACACACACACACACACACACCTACCTTCTCTCTGCTCTCACACAGCAACACACATATAGACACACACACCTACTCTCACACAGCAACACACATACACCTTCTCTTTCACACAGCAACAAATAGCTAGTTCAAATTCCACACACAAATTACGTGCACGAGTGCAAAATATGTACCCTCTCACTCTTTGGAAAGGCAAGTTTAAGTTCCGAGCACGAGTGCAGAATGTATTTAAATCCGCATTGATGTGCGTGCATGTGACACACACACATCGTCATCCTTAAAGGAGAAGACCCTGCACCATGGATGTAAACAAATTCTGCACTCGCAAACAGAATTTTTATTTTTATTTTTAATTCTTAATCAGTGAATCCTCCTGGCCAGAGTGGGCCCCCCTCAGCTAGGTGGCCCTAGGCGACTGCCTATGTTGCCACTACTGCCTATGTCGCCTAGTGCTGGATACGGCTCTGTATCAAACTAAACACACAATTCAGAGGACAAGTAAAATCTACCAAAGCTAAATTTGAGGTAAATTTGGCCTACCAGGCCAAGGACAACCACAAGACATTCTTTAGCTATGTCCTCAAAGGAAATACACAATTGTGTGCAGAGCTCATTGTAAATGGAGACACCTACACTGAGTCAGAAGATATAGCAAACATTCTGGCAGACAAATTCACTTCCAGATTTACCCCTCTCTTCTCATCAACCTTCCTTCAGGAAATACCATAGCATATAACTCCCCTTCTATCGCTAGGAAACAAGTCCTTAATATTCTCTCTAAGGCCATGAACACTGCATCAATGGGCCCAGACAATATCCCAGGATGCTTTTTACATAACATGAAACATGATCTATCAGGCTGTCTAGAATTGCTATTTAAGTGTAGCCTCTAAATGAGCTTCATGCCTCAAGAATAGAGAACAGCAATAGTCATCTCCCTGCACAAAGGTGGGTCATCTACAGACCTTGGAAACCACAAATCCATAAGTCTCACTAGCCTCATATGCAAATCAATGGAAATAATTATCATAGAAATGATAAATAATGACACAGGAAACCTCCAGACACTTGATCCAAACCAATTTGATTTCATCTAGGGCAGATCATGCCTACTCAACCTGGTCAACTTCCTAGAGAAGGTCACCTAAGCAAGTGATGAAGGCAAAATGGTTCAAACTGCCTACCTTGACCTGGCCAAGGCATTTGACACGGTTCCCCACTTGGACATTGTTGACAAATTTAAGAGGGTAGGTATAAACCCTTATGTCACCCGGTGGATAGCCAGCTAGCTCAGAGAAAGGACCCAGGAGGTTAGAACTGGGCTTTCCACCTCTAAAAAGGGGACAGTCACAAGCAGAGTCCCTCAGGGATCAGTCCTGGGACCGCTCCTTTTTGGTATTTACTTCTCTGTAGTCAAGGCCAATGTCAATGATCTCCTTGACTAAATTTGCAGATGATTGCAAATTAGGAGCTGTCATTGAATCACCCACTGACACTATTGTTCAACAGGAAGGAGTGGTACAGACAAACAACTGGGGCCAGAGTCATGGACTAAAACTAAATGCCAAGAAATGCATAATAGTATCTTTTGGGAAATCATCCACCCCTATTAACTATCATATTGACAACACACCCCTAAGGGTTGACCCAGTAGTCAAGAATTGGGGGCACACATAGACAGTAATCTAGCCTTTGTGTCTACAGTAGTGAGGAAGCCACTCTATGCTGCGCAACCTATAAACAAAGGTATGGCATTTAGGTCCAAGGAAGTCATTGTTCCACTGTACTTGGCATTCATCAGACCTATCATTGAGTACAGTGCCACATTTGGTATGTACCTAACCAGGCATATACAACAATTGGAACATCCACAGATGTTCCTCATGAAAAGAATATAGGGCATAAGTGACAACCTCAAGGCCCTACCCCTGTATTCTATCTTCTACCGGCTGAGGAGAGATCTATGCCTGGCATACAAGGCATTGTCAGACTCCACTCTTTGCATATCCACAGAACAAACAGCACCAAAATTACCTGTTCTAAAGACTTAAACCTTGCCTGTGATATAAATAGTAATTGCTGGATAGACAGGTATGTATCCCAGAGACTACCCCCTTCTCTGGAACAGGCTCCTCATCCATGTGAAGCAGAGTCCTTCCCTAACCTAATTTAAGTGAAACTTGGAGAATTGGATGGGAAATGGGAGGTTCATCCCTGATTTGGCACATATGTCTCTAATGGACACAGGTAGCCTGTAAATGGTTCATCTCCCTGGCCCCTTCTTGTAAATGTTTCACCTCCCAAGCGGTTGCTTACACTTGTCAAGGGTACCAGAACTTGTCAGAGATTTGGGATGCATGGCTAGGCTTAAGAAGGGCCTTGTGGTCATTAGCCTAGTAAACACCTCTTAACCTGTGAACCTATATAAGATGTTGGAGGACTGTGTATTCTTAAGTTTTATGTATAATATCAAATACAGCTCTGAATAGTTGCAGGGCTCTGCAGAGCCACAACTTCTTTGTATTGTAATGATATGGTTGGGCATATACATTCTTTTATGCTCTTATTTATAAGACAAGCTGGAGGGGTTTCTAGAATTTGAGGATAGAATGATGAATTTTGGAGGGAGGGTCATAGAATCTCTCTTGTTCCATGTTCTTTAGTTTATAGAGGTTCTGAAAACATACTCCTTGCAATATGAAAAAAACCCACTTCGGAGAATGGTGTTAAAAGTAGTAGCTGAAATGCAAGTTTATTTATATTATTTATTGACATTTGATTATTGGGAAAGTCTGACTGGGTAGAAGCCCATTTTCAGTAAAGGTCTGGGGAGAAAAGCTTCAAATTGTTACAAAACATTTTAAGAACAATAATTTTAGTCTTTAAAAATAAAACAAAAATGTATGCAGTTTAAATAATTATAACAAATTAGACATAATATAAAAATGTTGGTTAAGAATCGAGACAAGGTGTATGACAATCATTTAATATTTAGAGAAATTTTAGACAGTTTGTAGAGAAATTAATGGTAAGTTTGTCTAATACAAATAGGAATTGCAATATGAAGTGAGGGAAAACAGGCTTATGGTATATTTAGAGAGAAATTCAGGGAAGGAAATTATGTAGCAGCAAGGAAGTGAAGAAGGGAGCGTAAGGAGGTATAAGGAACAAAAAGGTATTTGTTCACATTTAGGGATATGGTTATCCTGGTTTATATAATGTATAAAACTGATGGATACAGGAAAACTGTTACAGGCCTTAGCAACCTTGTACGAGTACAGGTAATGCCCAGCAGATTAGCTAGGTTTGTAGACAGATAGGCGTTTTTGGTGGATTACAATGACTGACTGGGAACATAGTTTTGTAGAATTTTTTTTAGTGCTGGACAGGCAGATGGATGCCTGAAAATTTTATAGGTGGTAAGAAGTTGTGTTTATGTTAGCTGACATGACAGCTCTAGCCGGTTTAGACTTTTCAGTGCTATACTGTGCTGGGCTCTGAAAAGGTTATGTGCTGCAAATTTTGCAAGATTGTTATAGCACTGTTCAAGTTTTAATTTTTGTGAAGTCTGGAGGTTAGCAAGAATGGGAGCACTATAAAGAAGAGTGGAGAGGGGATAAATAGTGGCAAATGTGGTTTTAACTCCATCGGCGAGAAAGGTTTTGGCTCTGTAAAGCATCCCTAGTTTTTGATGGATTTTTCTTGTGCAATTTTGTATATGCAGGTCAAATGTAAGATTATTATCCACTATCTCCCCTAACAGTCTGCTATGAGAAGTGACTTCAATGGTTGTATTATAAAGAGAGAGGACTTTGAATTTTGTTTTTTCATGAAAGAGTGATTTGGGGAAAAATTTTTTTTTTTTGATTGAGCATGAGTTGTGAGTCATGAAGCCATGTTTCACTGGCTGTTCAAACTACATTTCTGGAAGTGTACCATGTTGTCAGATGTACAAATGAGAGTAAGTGTGGATATTTTCATGAAACTGGATACAAATATTGGACTTTGGCAAGAAATGCTTATTGAGAAGGTTTCAGATCACACAAATGAAGCATATTGCTTAGAAAATTACAGAACTAAGAGAGTCTTGTTTGACATATATATATATATATATATATATATATATATATATATATATATATATATATATTTATTTATTTATTGTTTACTATTAAAATGTGGAAAATGCAATGACCGTCCAATGGAAAAGTCAAACCAAAATGTGGAAATCCATAAAGCCTATACAGCACAATTTCAAAACTGAATTAACCATCACCCGTCGCTCGATATATTAAACATAGCATTTGGTGACATCAGTCACCCAAGCTATGCGGTGTAACTTACTGTTAGATGTCAAGTCAACGGCACATGTTTTTTACTATTTTGTAGGGGGCTGTGCCCCTCCTGCACCCCCATGTAGGGGCTGTGCCCCCCCCTGCAAATTATATATACCAAACCCAAGATCACACTACAGTGAGGAAATGGGTAAAGATTCAGTGCACATGTTGCAGCTTGTCAAAACTAGGATTAAGTCAGATAGTTGAAAATGCAAAAGATAAAACAGTTTTCAATGGACCTATAGTTAGAATACAGGAATTTGAAAATATAATTTCCAGTCTAAGAGAAGTATACCATTAGTTAAAGAGCACTGGATAGCATATTTCACTGCACTATAAATAGCAGCACATAGATGACGTTTACATTTTAGTAAATTTTAAATTGTGGATCATTGAGTCATACTCTGGAAGTCCTAATTCAGAAGACCTGGGAGCAGGAACAATGGCTATAAGAAAACTTTTGTTTAAGGTTCTTTAGATTTTAATGGCAACAACAAAACGTATGCTAAAAGTGAAAAAGAATTCCAGATAACTGAATAATGATGCAAAAAAAAACCAAAAAAAAAACTTGTGTATAAATTGAGTATACTTACAGGAAGTAAAAGTAGTTCAGATGATTGCAATGAAGAGAAAGTTGAAATGAGAGACTGCTTCAACACCTTGTTAAAGTATATATTCGTGGGTAGAGACTTAATGTGCTTGTGTAAAGATGATGGAATGTATGTGTGGGTACATTACCAGCACCTTGATGAAATGGTTTTCTTAGGTTTGAGACTGAGAATGTGTTACTGGATAACTTGGAAATAAGCATTACACTGAACCAGTGGTGTAGCTAGAGTTTGTACTGCTGGGGCTGTCTTTGAGTTTGCCACCCCTCCCCCTCACAAAATCATGGTCAAATGGGGCCCCCCAAAGACAGCCCTCACCTTTGCAGCCATTCCAGTGTTCCATTACTTCACTATTTCTCCCCATTTACCAAAAAACACTGTGATGTGCATACTGTTTTATGCTTTACTACTACAGTTATTATTTGGATTTAATTTAAAACTTTTATTTTAAATTTTATAACACAAACACTTATAGACATCTGCTAAACAAAGCAATACAGTCTCACAATGAAAACAGACTTTAGCATTAAAACTTCTCTGCTCTTGAAACTCACATTCTTTGAAACAGCATTGAAACCCACATTCAAAGGAAAATGCATCTTGCCAGTGGCAGATAAAGTTTACTGTTGGGCTGTTTAGAAATAATAGGCCCCCTTGCACACATATTTAGGACCATGGAAACATAAATGTGTTCTTTAATTCATCTTCCTGATTGTATTAAATTATATTCCTTCTATAATACAGCCCACTTGTTAGAGCCTGTTTTAAATTTATTGTTTTGAACATTTTTCCAGTAAGCAATGAAACAAAATGTATGAACCAATAATGACAAAACTGCCCAATTCCGAACATCATAAAAGTCTACTCAAACTTCTGTCATTACACTCCAGCAATATCAGTAAATATGCACAATCTCTCCTGAAGTAAAAGTCATCTAAATAATTCCACATTAAAGAGATCTGTAACTAATGAAGAGATTGCTGCTAGCAAACAACTCTATATTTCATTGTTCCATCTACAAATAAAGTGCCTTTGGACCTTGAAGAATAAATTGCCTATGGTACATTAAAAAAGGTACTGTAAGCTGGAAATATTGCAATAGGTAATTGATAGCAAACTGATAACAAGTTCATAGTTACTAGATATCTCCTCCAAAGGAGGACATTCTCAGGACTGCAGCATCCACCCCATTTAAAGTACAACGCAGTACAGTATCAGCAATACATCTACATACTGTGGGAGTAGAACCCACAGCCTTCTGCATCAAAAGCAAGTATACTATCTGTTGTGCTACTAAAAATCTGTTAAATACTTTAGCATAGTAGTGATATCATTTGCTAAACAATTGCACGTTGCAAACAGACTTGGCATAAGCACCACTAAACTCTTTCCCTGAAGCTCTCAGCTCCTTGTAAAATGTACTTGACACTCAACTTTATCTTTCAACTTTGCAGCACAAGAAATCTGGAAAAAGCCAAAATTTAGGGGGTGGGGGCAACGGCCCAGAACCAGGGACACATTTTAAACATTGCTTGTATAATCTTCGAAAGTTCTAGAATAAAATGCTTTGTGTTGCCATACATTTCCTGAATGATAGGAAGACTGAAACTTATATGGCCGTCATTATTTAGTGAATTCAGTCTACAGTGATTTGCTAGAAAGCCACAAATTTTAAGAGGAACAGACCAAAAGTAAGAGCCAAGCTAAACATTACAGACATTCACAAGTGGTGGTAGGGGTAGACAATTCAGGATCTTATTTCTTGTACCCAAGGTACAGGGTTTGAGCCTGAGTAACACTAACCACCAGGTATCCTTAACTGGGGCATTTTACACACAGACACACACAGTAAAAAGGCAGATTGAACACACAGTAAAGCAAATCTGTGATCTGATTGAACACAGTAAAGCAAACCTGAGATCTGGTTGAACACACAGTAAAGCAAATCTGTGATCTGTAGCAAAGCAGATATGCAGCCTTAAAATTCCACACACAAACCCATTTAAAATTGCACACAGGTGGAAAGGAAAGAACAGGATGGCTGTGTGACTGGACCATTCCTAAAGAATGGCCTTAAAACCAAAACAGTATTTATTTTAAATTAAATGTGACAAAAGTGCCACCCAGGGTGGACTGCCCCTTTCACCACCCCCAGCTATGCCACTGCACTAAACTGTAACAGCTGAGACATTGCGTCAGTCAGCCAACAGCAAAGCTATTACACTAGGGTAAACATATCTGCTAAGCAGAAAGCCTTTAGAACATAAATCACAACTACAATTAAATTATTTGAAGAGTATGTCAGTATATTATATAGCTAGACATATCACTTCTCCATGGAACAAAACTCATCAGGGGCTGAATAAGTGGATGCTGTGAAGGATAAACAAATCTGCTGTAAGCATTATGAAGAATAGGCAGAAATAAATATGATGTACTGGCATGGTATAGACAAACTAATTAAAAAACTTTACAGCACATAATAAAAAACATGTATAGAAAGAGCTGTTCTAAAACATTTGCTGACATCTTTATTGAAGAGATCTTGGTCTAAAAGTGAGGGACTAGGTATTACAAACTGCCAAAACCCAGTTTGTCAAAACACTGTCCACAAAATCTGTCTCAATGAATTGTGTTTCCTCAAAAGAAAAAAAAAAGTCAAAGTGAGATTGTGAGATAAATCACTGCAAGCATTCATGCAGGTATATGGGACCCCTGCAATCGCTTAATTAAATATAGACTACTCTGAATTTTTTTCACCTTGAGACATATGTCCTTGGTGAATGACTCCAGGACAGTGAATGGATTTAGTGTAACATATTTAGGGGCCAGTAGGTTTGTCAAGCTGTAATTCAGTCAATTATTACACTCCTCACATATCTGCTGCTGTCTTTACTTCAGCAGATACAAACAAGATCCAGCAACCTTGCTGTCTACATGCTGCTATCATTTTCCTACCACAAGGACATGGGACTCTGTTTCCTTATTTAATGTTGGAATTATTCACTTCCAAATACAGTGACTATTTGCATTAAGGAAGCAACAAAGCTGGAAATCTGCTACAGTGTTGCACACGTTAGGAATTCTGTCTATGGGAGTGTGTGACCTGCTCAGCATGCCTGCCAGATGGGGGCACTAGGAAATCACAAGCAAAGGAGTTCTAGGTGCCTGCTGTCATATTGCCTGGCTAAGTTTTACAGCTTAATATCAAGCTAATTAACTGTCTGCCCTTTGGAATAATTTACATGTGATGGAGACTGAAAAACATTTAACACAAATAAATGGTTCCTTTAGATTTCAGTTGACAAGTGCTATTATGCATTACATCAGAAGCAGCATGAAAGAAAGAAAGAAAGAAAGAAAGAAAGAAAGAAAGAAAGAAAGAAATAACTGAAATGCAGATATTGCAAACAAAGAAAAGTATAATCCAATCATAATCTGAGAGCAATAATTGTAATTAAAATGTGTCAGTCATTTTTTTCACTGTAATTTCTTTACAACATTACAAAATGTCACTGCACATATGAATGTCATATTCATAATATGTAATATTTTGACTTTGGAGTAAAATTTAAAGTTACATAAATCATTTATACGTAAGGCACCAATGGCTGTCATTGTTTTCAGTGTGTCCATTCTTTTTCCCTTCATAGTTCAAAGGGGATGGTACAGTGGCACAGCCAGTAACATTGCCACCTCCCATAGTAGGTTCTCCAGTTTGATTCTTGGCTGGGGTGCCTTCTGTGTGGAGTCTACATGCCCTGTCTGTGTTTACGTGGGTTTTCTCCAGGTGCTTCATTTTCTTGCCACGTTCCAAAGGCATACAGTGGGTGGATTGGCCACTGTAAATTGCCAGCATGTCTGAGTATGCATTTTATGGAAGAACAACTGTGGCAGAGTTAGCCACTTAGTGGTGTGATCCTTGGCTCTAGATGATTGTCACCACTGAAGTGACACCCCAACCCCGTGTGTAAAAATGGGAAAAAGGGATTGTGTATAGATGGATGAGTAATTCAAATATCTTCATAGGCTATTCAGATAGACTGCAGATGATCTATGCATTTACTCTGCGTTTCTATGTATTCAAGTCTGTGTGGTTTTATTTTTCAATAATTTTTGCCTTTTGTGTTTTTTTTATTTTAAACATTTTTATTGAAGATATGAAGAGAACAAAAAATCAGATAGCATTAGAGTTATCTTAGATTAATAATTATGATACCATGAAATATTAAATTTCAGTATTACATTAAGTTGAACATTCCTCTCATTTATTCATTTTTGTAAAAAAATAACAGGTGATCAAAAAAGTTGCTACATACACTACATTGAAAATGCAATGATCTCTTAAATATAATGTGTCAAAACTTAGATATATGATAAAAGAACATCTGAGAAATTATAAAATCACACTAAAGTGAAAAGGTAAATATTTTCACTGAATTATATTTTAATATGTTTGATTTTTAATAATTTAATTCAAGTAAAATATCTGATAGCTTAGGCCAAAATTTAAAATTTGCAAATCATTTCTTGGTTCAATTCTAAGCAAGCTACAAAGGCATAAAAGTTTGTATGTAACTCATTTTATGTGACTTGCTAAATGACTCAACTCTTTGACATGCTGCCCATTATTTCAGAAGTTATTGATAACTATTTTGCATTATTTTTACCCCTAAATTAAAATGTTTTGACACCTTCCAGTGAGCATTTCCACTGAGATATTCACCTATAAAATGTGCTGAAATCTGTTCCAGTGTCCAAATATAAAGGAACAGCTGTGATTTGAATTTTAGTATTAAAAAGCTAATTTTATGTCATTTTATTCTTATATCCTTCCACAACTTAATTTTCCCATTTTTGCATATGAGATTGGGGTGTCACCTCAACAATGACATCATCTAGAGCCAATGATCACACAGCCGGGTGGCAATCATTTAAAATAATTGAAAACATAGTGTCAGATATGTCAATACTATTTTAAGCCTGATATTATAACAATAGTAGTATATGTTTCCAATAGGCTTTATACTCGTTACAGTATACAAAAGGGAAAACTACAGTTAACTTTACTATTTGCCAGATACTGATGATTATTTTGGTTTGGGTGAATTCTGTTCTTGATAATCTTCTTTTCCACTCAAACAGTTCAGGTGATTGAAGACATCATTTTAGGGACATTAAATACTAGTTGTAATTCTGCTGTTAAAATTCCACACTACACTAATGATTTTGGCTCAGCTTATATTTGCTTCCATTGAAAAAATACCTTATATACATTTGTTGCGGACCAAAGCTAATGGCACTCTACAGGCTATTACATTTAATTGATATATTGTGTCCCATTTTTTGTATTGCCTACATGTATAGTTATGTCTTTATACCCTTTTGATACTTTCCAACAAGTATTTCTGAGCAAGGTTTTTTTTGTCAAGACTACAAATTATCCTGACTGTGCTTGTAATAATGTCTAATGACAAAGATAAATAAATGGCCGCAATGGTCAATAAATTAATCAATAAAACAATGATTTAGAACAAAAGGGAACATTATGGCAGATAAAATTGGAGGCAGATAAAAGGCCAGAGTTGAATGAAACTATTAAAACAAAATGTTTTTTGAAGTATAGGAAGTTGAAAGCACGTAAAATATAAGAATATGTAATTTGATTTTATGTTTATGAATCACATATTTTTAATTTTAAGTGTCTTAATTGTAATTGTTTTATTGATTAATTGGAATGTATGTAATTGATGGGACTATATATAAAATCACAGTTGATGTTTGTATTTTGTATTCTGAAGAAGTCTTAAGATAAAAGCGTGGAATTAAAATGTGTTCCGCTAAGTGGTGGTTGCATTCCTTACTTTAGAGCCTTTATTGACCATTGGGGGCCAGTACTTTCATTCTTTTGGTCTTGGTATTGGTTTTGTCATATTTTTGGGTTGAAAGATAAATAAATATCAGCATTTGGAATTTTTCATGGCAGATCACAACCTTTTTTTTGTATTTATTAATGAATTGACTCCTAATTAGTTAATGCCCATTCTATTGATCTAGGTAGGCGAATAAGCCAAGACTAAAAAAAACTTGTATCTTACCTTGGAGTTTGCTGGCCTTGAAATTGATTAAAATATTATAGGGGTGCAGGGAATACAATATTCTGAAAACAAGGATATAGGAGGATTTACCCCATCTTGGTCCATTTGGACTATGTTAGTATAGAATAACCAGTGTTGATGACATTGCCTTTGAATTTCCTTACTATATCCTTTTATTCTATCCAAATCATCACTTTTACAGAAAAATAAATATTGCTTTTAATTTTAATCATTTAACAACAAAATAGATTTTAGATTTAAATGTCTTCTGCATTTTGTACTTTGAAAAAGTAATATATTCCTGTTTATTATGAAGTGAACTTATCAAAGATTGTCAACTGTCAGATGCTGTGGTCCACTATAGTGTATTTCTGGTGATTCAGCAGAGGAGGGTGGGAATAATGAACAGTTTATGATGGCTCTTCCATCCATGGGGGTTGAAGGGGGCCAACATCAATGCCAAAACCTACTAGATAGTGGTATACTGCCATCAAAAGGAGTAGGAGCTGGGATTGCCAAGCCAAGTTCATGGATCATCATTAATGCATATGCCTAAGAGGGGTTATAGTAGGCCCTCATTTTATGAACATATTCATCAAGCTACAAAGGTGGGATTACATTGCACATCATGATGGGATCTTGATGGGATCTTGACCTGTCATGGGGAATGAAAGTTTTTGTTCTTTCCTAATGCAGGAAATAAATGGACAGAGCCACAGTTACTAAGCAGATGTTCAGCAGGCAATGGAGCATACATTTTTTTTCTGTACAGCACATTCAGGTAAAAATTTACAAATAATATACTAACTATGCATACTCTTTGTTGTTAGCTATAAAAGCAAAGGAATAACTGCATAACTGCATCTTGAAT
The DNA here is from genome assembly GCF_019279795.1 of Protopterus annectens. Classification (NCBI taxonomy): domain Eukaryota; kingdom Metazoa; phylum Chordata; order Ceratodontiformes; family Protopteridae; genus Protopterus; species Protopterus annectens. Next base: position 1,215,524,819 of record NC_056731.1, on the reverse strand, counting down.
TTTTGCATATCAGTTCATAGTTCTTGTGGATGTTTTCCTTTATTCAGACAATTTAAATGCTTGACCACATCACTTTTAGGGGAAAATAATTAGTAGTTCTACTTCTGATATTATTATAATGTTGTGGTTTTGATGTACATTTAATTTGTTACTGAGAAAAAAGCTGATATATATATATATATATATATATATATATATACACAGTGGATATAAAAAGTTTACACACCCCTGTTAAAATGCCAGGTTTTTGTGATATATAAAAATAAGACCACAATAAATCATTTCAAAACTTTTCCCACCTTTAATGTGACCTATAGCCTATACAACTCAATTGAAAAACAAAGAAATCTGCTAGGGGAAAAATATAAAAAATAAAAAATGTACAGTAAGCTGGTTGCATAAGTGTGCACACCCTTAAACTAATACTTTGTTGAAGCACCTTTTAATTTAATTACAGCATTCAGTCTTCTTGGGTAGGAGTCTATTAGCATGGTACATCTTGACTTGGCAATATTTGCCCCCTCTTCCTTGCAAAAGCACTCCAAATCTGTGCGCTTGCAAGGGCATCTCTTTTGCACAGACCTCTTCAGGTCACCCCACAGATTTTCTATTGGATTTAGGTTTGGGCTCTGGCTGGGCCATTCCAAAACTTTAATTTTCTTCTGGTGAAGCCATTCTTTTGTTGATTTTGATGTATACTTAGGGTCATTGTCTTGTTGAAATGTGAAATTCCTCTTCATCTTTCTAGCAGACACCTGAAGGTTTTGGGCCAAAAGTGACTGGTATTTGGAACTGTTCATAATTTCTTCCACCTCGACTAAAGACCCAGTTACAGCTGAAGAAAAGCAACCCAAAAGCATGATACTGCCACCACCATGCTTCACCATGGGGATGGTGTTCTTTTGGTGATGCGAAGTGTTGTTTTTGCGCCAAACGTACCTTTTGGAATTGTGGCCAAAAAGTTCAACCTTGGTCTCATCAGACCATAACACATTTTCCCACATGATTTTCGGAGACTTGATGTATTGTTTTATAAATTTTAGCCGGGTCTGGGTGTTTTTCTGTTTAAGAAAAGGCTTCCGTCTTGCAACTCTACCCCATAGACCAGACATATGGAGAATACGGGAGATTGTTCTTACACATAGTACTTGACAAAAATTCCTGCAGCTCCTTTGGTGTTACTGTAGGTCTCTTGGCAGCCTCCCAGACTAGTTTTCATCTTGTCTTTTCATCAGTTTTGGAGGGAGGTCCACTTCTTTGCAATGTCACTATTGTCCCATATTTTCACCACTTTTTGATGACTGTCTTCACTGTGTTCCATAGTATATCCAATGCTGTGGAAAATTTTTTGTACCCTTCTCCTGACTGATACCTTTCAACAATGAGATCCCTTTGATGCTTTGTAAGCTCTCTGTGAACCATGGCTTTTGCTGTAGCAGGAAACTGAGTAAATGTCAGGAAAATACTACTAGGACAGCTGAACTTTATTTGGGGTTAATCAGAGTCTGTTTAATAGTCGGCAGGTGTGCACCCAAGAAGACTGAATGCTGTAATTAAATCAAAAGGTGCTTCAACAAAATATTAGTTTAAGGGTGTGCACAATTATGCAATCAGCTTATTGTATGTTTTATATTTTTTTATATTTTTCCCCTAACAGATTTGTTTTTCAATTGAATTGTACAGGTTATAGGTCACATTAAAGGTGGGAAAAGTTTTGAAAATGATTTATTGTGGTCTCATTTTTTTATATGACAAAAACCTGTCATTTTAACAGGGATGTGTAAACTTTTTATATCCACTATATATATATATATATATATATATATATATATATATATATATATATATATATATATGTGTGTGTGTGTGTGTGTGTGTGTGTATGTATATAAATGTTTTTATGCACTGAATTTGAAGATACAGTAGTTGTTAAGCTCTCCATTTCTAAGATCCATCCTAGCATATTTGTCTGGCTATCGATTGAGGGCTATATTGCTGAAACTATTTAATATTGTCTAATAAAATTCTGTTAAAATAGAAATCTCTGAAAACTCTCCTTACTCTGTGCCTTTTTTATCTTTAATTTTTGGCTCACAATTTGACAATTCTTGGGAACTTTTTTGTTTGAAAACATCCCCTTTATAGCAAATAAATAAATCATTTTGTTTTGATATTATATTAGTTCAGCTTATTAATGATTTTTATGTATATTTTATTTGATCTTGTGAAACAAATAATATGTAAACATTTATTGTAAATCAAAGTTAATACAAGCTTGCAAGCTGTCAAATTTTAATTGAAATATACTGCAGTAGGTGTACTGTGGAACTATAATAATAAAATAATGATAAAGAATTGCAAAATATATGTACAGGGCCAGATTCAGAAAGGTAAACATTTGCATTTCAAAGACAAACCGACTATGGTGCTGCAAAATAAAGAGGTGAAGAACCCCATTGGGCAGTCTCCTTGGTCTGCTGCAAATTCTAATCAGACATTCTTGGGTGTTGGCCTGTGCTAATTAGCCATGTGTTGTCCTGCTGGAAATGCCTGCTTTGAGGCATTTATACAGGTAAATGATAACCATCCTGCTTAGTAAAGTATATCAACCAGCCATGTTAACAAACATAGCCAAGTGCTCTTGCTCACCAATCATATTAGAGGTAAGTGCCAGGGAGTTTAGGAGTCAGGTAGTGTTGGGAGATGTGTGAGCATGTGTATGTGTGGGGCTGTATGCATGAGTATATGTGTAAGAGTGTATGTCTGCTTGAAGGCCGCTGTTTGGGGGGTTAGTTGGGGGTAGGGTAGGTTTGTTTGCGTGAGTGTATATTTGTGTGTGTATGGGTGAATGGGTGAGCATGTCTGTGAGTGCAATATGGGGCTGTATGTGTGTGTGTGTGTGTGTGTGTGTGTGTGTGTGTGTGTGTGTGTGTGTGTGTGTGTGTGTGTGTGTGTATATGTGTGAGTGTGTGAGCATGGGCGGCTATCATACAAAACCACCCCGTTAGACTAATGAGCAAATCCTGCAGCAGTGTTTGGAGAGGACACTTAACACTAGGGATAGCTCTTTATTGAATGCCCTAAAGCCACTTAAAAAAATAAAAACTAAAAGGACAATGTTTTGCAGCACAAAGGTAATGAGACAAAGAGAATACTGTATACCAGGGATACTCTATATAGCCCCAAAGGCACTAAAAAAACCCTGTACCCTTTCCCTTCGCACAGAGGACGCTACTCCTCTGTAACATCACCAGGGGCACTGAAAAATACTGTCTTTATTAAAACAGTATATATAGCTAGATATATATAGTTATATATATGAATACAGATATATATATATATATATATATATATATATATATATATATATATATATATATATAAAAATTAGGGGAAGGTTTCAAACATTGCACTTTTGACACAGGAGCAGCAACTTTTACCCAGTATGCGAATTGATCAGTAAGTGCTTCACATGCTATTTACTTAAGAAGAAGTATAAATCTCTAACTTCTGGCATTATTCACTGACTACAACAGTTTGTGAGTTATGAGAGGCAGGACTCCTTTAAGAAGCAACTGCAGGAGTGTCCTATAAATTTAGACACTGACTGTTTAGAGGGATGTACGTGTTTCTGTGTGATGTAGGCTTCAGGACAGTCGAGAGGAAAGTACAGTTGTGTACACTTACCATAAATGTAGATGTTCGAGTGTATTCACTGTTGCAGTCATTACATTTGGGTAATCTGCTGGCAGGTTGCCCTCAGTAGGCATGAATAACAAAGTCTTGGGTCCTGCATTGGTTGGTGTCTCCTCTTCCATGACGTCAGGTCATCAGGGGTATAAAACATGCAGCCGATGCCATTTTAATCAGTTTTTCTTGCCCCAGATTTCAGGTGCCCCCCAAATGGGGAGCAAAAATATATGTGTGTGTATATATATATATATATATATATATATATATATATATATATATATACATGCATTTTAGAACAAAAAATTTACCTCCAACTAAAAGCAAATGCACCACAAAGGCTTTTGAGCATAGTGAAGGAAAGAAGAGGTATAATAAAAGAGAAGAAAGGGGGCTGACGGGTGGGTAACCCGGACTGCAACAGTGAATACACTCGAACATCTACAATTATGATAAGTGTACACAACTGTACTATGTTCTTCGTGTTTCACTGTTGCAGTCATTACATTTGGGTAGAATCCCAAAGCTATGGATGGGAGGATGGAATTATACAGCATTAGGAGTGGCTATAAGGCCCTGCAGGACTGCAGTGGCAAAGCCTGCCCTGGATTTAGAAAAGAGAGGTAAATGGTAATGCTTTGTGAACGTATGAACTGAGCTCCAAGTAGCAGCTTCTAGAATGTCTCTGGTAGGAACCCCTCTGAGAAAAGCTACAGAAGTAGATGCAGCCCTGGTGGAATGGGATCTGATCCCCTTGGGCACAGGTTTACCATGGTGCATATAGCAGAAATGAATACAATGGCTTATCCATTTTGAAATAGTCTGCTTTGATATAACCTTCCCCTCTGTTCCTGCAGCAAATGCCACCAGTAGTTGCTCAGACTTTCTTAGAGATTTTCTCCTGTTTAAGTAGAATCTTAATTGTCTGTGTACATCCAATGAATTCAGAATCCACTCCCCCTTGTTCTGTGGATTTGGGAAAAAAGTTGGCAGATGAATGGTCTGGTTAAGAGCCACACTGGATACCACCTTAGGCATAAAAGAAGGATTGGTCCTGAGGGCCACCCTGTCCGGATAACAGATAATGAAAGGCTCCACTGCCATGAGAGCCTGTAGTTCTGAAATCCTTCTAGCTGAAGTGACTGCTAAAAGAAAGGCTGTCTTCCAAGAAAGAGATTTTATGTCTGCAGTAGCAGCTGGTTCAAAAGGAGGTAGGGTGAGTTTTTCCAGCACATAATTGAAGTCACATGCAGGAGTCGGTGCTCTCCTGGGAGGTCTCAAATTTTTGGCCCCTCTGAGGTACTGCTTTAGCACAGGATGAGAAAAGAGAGGATGCTCTGTGTTGTAATGAGCCAAGATGGCAGAGGCATGGATTTTTATAGAAGAAAAAGATAGGCCCTTGTGAAGCATCTCAGTTAAATATTGCAAAATCTGAGGAATACTGGGCATTGCTGTGTTTATTCCTTGTGCTTGGTTCCAGGAACAGAATCTCTTCCATTTATCAGCATAAGATTTTCTAGTACTAGGCCTTCTAGCCTCCAAAACAACATCTATCACAGGTTTACTGAGAGATGTGATTGGTGAAATTAGTTGATTAGCCATGCTGCAAGATTCAGAGTTTGGAGCTGAGTGTGCAGAATTTGATAGTTCTGCTGAGACAATAGATGAGGTGTCTGAGGCAAGTACCACGGAGGAAGGTGTGACATATTCCTTAGAATCAGGTACCAGTGTTGGCGAGGCCAGTCCGGAGCAATTAGAATAATTTTTGGTTTTTCCTGTCTGACTTTTAGTAAAACCTTGGAGGGCAGAGGCAGAGGGGGAAAGGCATAGACTGATAGGTTTTTCCAGCTGAAGGATAGAGCATCCACTTTCCAAGCTTTTTTGTGATGAATTCTTGTGCAGAATTTGTCTAACTGGTAGTTTTGGGGTGAGGCAAATAGATCTATGTCTGGGCTCCCCCATTTTCGTGTCAACATGCTGAAGATTTGTGGATCCAGTTTCCATTTGTGTGGGTCCATAAGATTTCTGCTTAGGTTGTCTGCCAGAGTATTTTGCTTTCCTGGCAGGAATTGAGCTTGAAAATGAATTTTGTAAGTCAAGGCTGTGTTCCACAAGGCCATGGTACAAGGTACCCCCCTGCTTGTTTATGTACCACATAACTGTGGTGTTGTCTGTCTATCAGTAGTTGTCCTGGATGAAGAAAGTCCTTGAAGGCTGTCAGGGCATTCTGTACAGCTAGCATTTCTTTCTGGTTGATATGTAGGTGCATTTGATCTGGGCTCCATTCATCCTGAATGCATCTCCCTGCCAGATGGGCCCCCCAAACATAGTCTGATGCATCTGTAGTCAGGGTTTGGGTGGCAAGGGATAGAATGAATGACAGTCCCTTGTTTTGGTGACAGGCCTCTGCCCACCAAAGGAACTCTTGTTGCAGGCAAGGAATGAGAGGAATCATTGTTTCCAGGCTGTGACAATGTTGACTCCATAAGCTTTTTAGGTACCACTGAAGTTTCCTCATATGCAGTCTTGCATATGGAATTAGTAGAATGCAGGATGCCATGAACCCCAAAGCCTGCAGAATTTGTCTTGCAAATAGCTGTTTTTTTTTTGTGGCCACTTGTTTGAAGTATGTTATCAATTGAATTTGTTTGTCTGGCATGAGGTAAGCCATCTGGGCAGTTGTATTCAAGCTTGCACCCAGGAATGTAATTATTTGAGAGGGTACCAGTTGTGATTTCTTTTTGTTTATGGTGTACCCTAGGCATGTTAGAAGCCTTTTTACAAACGCCAGATGTTGTAGACGAGTGTCCTCATCCTCTGCCTGAATTAGACAATCGTCCAGATAAGGATAAATTTGAATGTTTCTTTGTCTGCGAAATGCAATTACTGGTGCCAGGCACTTTGTGAAGACCCTGGGTACAGTAGATAAGCCAAAGGGCAGTGCAGAGAACTGGTAATGCAAATAGCCTGCTTTGAAGCAGAGGTATCTTCTGCAAGATTCCCTGATTGGGATATGCAGGTAAGCCTCTTTTAAGTCTAGAGTTACCAGCCAGGCATTTTTGCCTAGCATAGGCAGTAGCTGTTGTAGAGTCAGCATCTTGAATTTTGGAATTTTCAGGAAAGTATTTAGAATGGATAAGTCCAGAACTGGACGCCATGATTTGTCTTTTCTGGGTACCAGGAAAAGTCTTGAATAAAAACCTTGTCCTTTTTCCTTTTCTGGTACTGGTTGAATAACCCCCATATCCATGAGGGACATGACTTGTTTCTGGGCCTCTGCCCACTGATTTGGGGGCAGGTCTGGCCATCCATTTGGAATTGGCAATGTGTGGAAATTAAACCTGTACCCCTGGGATACTATATTTAAGACCCACTTGTCCTGGGTAATTAGATGCCAATTTTGAGCATGAAGTGTTAGTTTTCCCCCAAAAGGGGCTGCCAAAAGATAAGTGCTTGGAAATGGCAGAGGAAAGTCATTGAGACTGTTTACCGTAGGGTGGTGCTTTGCTACTTCCTGATTTGGAGGTGGAGGCACCCCATTGTTTTGTCCTGTAAGATCCTTGTGACTGAATCCTGGAGCCTTTGGAGTGTCTGGGTTTGACCTGAATGGCTCTGTTGGATACTGGAAAGGACCAATTCTTAGTAGGCCAGTGCCTACTGAAAGTACAGTTTTGTACCTACCATAAATGTAGATGTTCGAGGGCTATTACAGCTGCAGTAATTACGTATGGGTTTTCAGCCGGCAGGCGGTCCCTCGGTCGGCCGAATTCCAAAGTCTTGGTCCGGCGTCGGTTGTTGTCGCGTACTCTTCTGACGTCAGGAAGGCTAGAGTATAAAAGACACAGCCGACGCCATCTTCTTCAGTCTTTCTTGCCCCAGATGTCAGGTGCCCCCAAAAGGAAGGCAATACATAAATTAGTGTAATACACAAAAGTAAGCAAATAAAACATAGCAGGATAACCCAGTCAGCAGGTATGAATAGTTATTCAAACCCCAAGGTCTTACCAAGTGGGGAAGGAGGGTGGGAAACCTGTACTGCAGCTGTAATAGCCCTCGAACATCTACATTTATGGTAGGTACAAAACTGTACTATGTTCATCGTGCATTACAGCTGCAGTAATTACGTATGGGTAGAATCCCAAAGCTATGTATAGGGTGGTAGGTACTATACGGAACTGGGTTGAGCTAGAATGCCCTGCAAAACTGCAGTAGCAAAACCTGCTCTTGTTCTGGAGTATAAAGGCAGATGGTAGTGCTTTGTGAAGGTATGTACAGAACTCCAAGTGGCTGCCTCCAAGATATCTTTAGTAGGCACTCCTCTGAGGAAGGCTGTGGAGGTGGCTGTGGCCCTAGTGGAGTGTGATCTGATACCAGTAGGTACGAGCTTTCCATGATAGGAGTAACAGAAGCGTATACAGTGACCAATCCACTTGGAAATGGTCTGTTTAGTTACAGGTTTCCCTTGACCCCCCACAGCATAGGAAACTAGGAGTTGATCTGATTTTCTGAAGGGTTTGGTTCTGTCCAAGTAGTAACGTAGCTGCCTATGGATGTCTAAAGAATGAAGCAGCCTCTCCCCTTTGTTTTGAGGATTAGGGTAGAAGGTAGGAAGGTGTATGACCTGGTTTAGGGCTACCCTAGATACCACTTTAGGCATAAAAGAAGGGTTAGTACACAGGGAAACCCTGTCCTGATGGAATATGAGGAATGGCTGCACCGCCATGAGGGCCTGTAACTCAGATACCCTACGAGCTGAAGTGATGGCCAGGAGAAAGGCTGTTTTCCAGGACAAATATTGTAATTCTGCTGAAGCAGCTGGTTCAAAGGGAGGCAATGTCAATTTTTCCAGTACATAGTTAAGGTCCCAAGCTGGCACTGGTTGTTTCCTTGGAGGCCTTATGTTCTTAGCCCCTCTGAGGAACTGTCGCAGGAGTGGGTGTGAGAATAAAAGAGGATCCATATTGAATTCTGCAGAGATTGCTGAGGCATGTATCTTGATTGAGGAAAATGAAAGTCCCTTGCTCAAAAGTTCAGCTAGGTACTGTAAGATCTGAGGCAGGTTTAATTTTCTAGGATCCTGCCCTCGTTCTTCATTCCAACAGCAAAACCGCTTCCATTTTGGAGTAAGCTTTTCTTGTAGATGGTCTTCTGGCCTCCAAAATGACATCCTGCACTTCTTTGGAGAGTAGTGTCTGATGTGAAGTTAAGGAATTTTCCATGCAGCTAGGCTGAGAGTTTTCAGCTGACTGTGTAGGGTTTTGAAATTGTTCTGCGTCAGCAGTAGAGGTGTTAGAGGCAGGGGCCATGGAGGAGTGTGTGTTAGGCTCCTCAATAGTGGATACCAATGTTGTCTCGGCCAGTCTGGAGCAATCAGTATCATCCTCGGCTTGTCTGTTCTTACTTTCAAAAGCACCTTGGGCAGCAGAGGTAGTGGTGGGAATGCATAAACTGACCAAGTTGTCCATGTGAATGAAAGGGCGTCCACTTTCCAAGCCTTTGGGTGGAAGGTCCTTGAGCAAAACTTTTTTAATTGATGATTTTTGTGGGAGGCAAAAAGGTCTATGTCTGGCCTTCCCCACGCTTGAACAATCTCCATGAATACGTGTGGATGTAGCTTCCATTCGTGAGGGTCTGTCATATGCCTGCTCAGAGTGTCTGCCAGTGTGTTTTCCATTCCTGGCAGGTACTGAGCCTGAAGTTCCATTTGTCTTTCCAGAGCTAGATTCCAAAGAGTCATGGTTAGTCTGCACAAGGGGTATGAATGAGTTCCTCCTTGTTTGTTTATGTACCACATTACTGTGGTGTTGTCTGTTCTTATGAGCAGTTGTCCTGGATGCAGGAATTCTCTGAATGCTGAAATTGCATTTATTATTGCCAGCATTTCTTTTTGATTGATGTGAAGGTGCTTTTCTGTTTGGGGCCATCTGCCCTGAATGCACCTGTCCTTCATGTGCGCTCCCCAGGCGTAATCTGAGGCGTCTGTGGTTATGACTTGTGCAGCTTGAGGCTTGCAGAATGGGAGGCCTTTGTTTACTTGGCATGCTTGGGCCCACCATATGAACTCCTTTTGAAGACAGGGAATTACTGGAATCTCCACTTCTAAACTGTGACTGTGTTGAGACCATAGATTTTTTAGGTACCATTGAAGTTTCCTCATGTGCAGCTTTGCACATGGGATTAGAAGAATGCAAGATGCCATGAATCCCAGAGCCTGCAGGATTTTCCTTGCAGTAAGCCTGGTACTTTTTGCAAGCATTTTGAAGTAATGAGATAGTTGCCCTTGTTTTTCTGTTGTAAGGTAAGCCATCTGGGTGTTTGTGTCCAAGTTGGCACCCAGGAAGGTTATTTTCTGAGAGGGTGTTAGCTTTGATTTCTCCTTGTTGATGGTGTATCCCAGAGAAAGCAGTAAACGTGTCACATATGCCAGATGTTTCAGAAGTACGCGTTTGCTGTCCGCTTGGATCAGGCAGTCGTCCAGATAAGGGTAAATTTGTATCCCTTGAAGTCTGCAGTATGCAATCACTGATGCCAGGCACTTGGTGAATACTCTGGGTGCAGTAGATAAGCCAAAGGGCAATGCAGAGAATTGGTAGTGGTTTGAACCTGCAAGAAATCTGAGGTATCTTCTGCAACTTTGTCTGATTGGGACATGCAGGTATGCCTCCTTGAGGTCCAATGTTACCAGCCAAAACCCCTTGCCCAGCATGGGAAGGAGTTTCTGTAATGTGAGCATCTTGAATTTTGGTACGAGAAGAAATGTGTTGAGAATGGATAAGTCCAGAATGGGTCTCCAGTCGCTTCCTTTTCTTGGCACCAGAAAAAGCCTTGAATAAAAACCTTGTGCTTGTTGGTGCGTAGGTACCTTTTGTATAGCCCTCATGTTTAGGAGCTTTGCGATTTGTAGTTGTGCCTCTACCCTTTGATTTTGTGGTAGGTTTGGCATGCCTCTCATTTTTGGAAGAGTGTGAAAATGAAATTTGTAGCCTCTGTTTATTATGTCCAGAATCCATTTGTCTGTTGTGACAATATGCCAATTGTTTGCAAATAGTGCCAGTTTTCCTCCCAAAGGTGCTGCCAGTTGGATTTTGCTTGGCATGGAAATGAGGGAGTCATTGAGTCTGTTTTCTGTACTGCTGTGCACTGTCGTCACCACCTCTTGGTGTTGGTGATTGCCATTGTCTGCCTCTGTAGGACCCTTGGGGTTGTCCTCTGCCCCTTCCGCATCTGTATCTGCCTCTTTGGGCCTTGTCAGTGGCTGGAAAGGACCAGTTTTTTGACGGCCAATTCCTGCTGAACCTTGGTGGCTGAACCTGTAAGAAAGCTTTGACAGTTTGCATAGATTTTGCTTTTTCTTCCATTTTACGTAAAATATCCTCAGCATTAGCACCAAAAAGAACATCCTGATGTAACGGTGCATCCAGAATTTTTGCTTTCACCTGGTCTGGAAGATTTTGTTCCCTTAGCCATGCATGTCTGCGAATGACTGCTCCGGTGGCGGCCGATCTGCTGGAGGCCTCTAGGGCATCATATCCACATTGTAAGGAGTGCTTGCCCACTTGTTCAGCACTATGCATCATATCCTGCAACTCTTTTAAATCTGGTTGCTCAGGCTGTGACATTTTGGTTTTTAATTGTGATAACAGAAATTGCTGATATTTAATCATATGAAACTGGCAGTTTAAGGCCCTCATGGCAAGGGTGGCCGAGGTGTAAACCTTCTTACCCCACCTTTCTAGAGATCTAGATTCCCTTTCCGCAGGTAGTGGATTCTTGGCCGTGGAAGCCTTAATTCCTTTAGGGCCTTGAGAAATAGTTTCAGGGTCTGCATTATGGCCTTTATAGAGGAACTGATGAGAATTAGGAACTCTGTAATACCTATCTGGCTTAACTGGTGCAGGAGGCAGAGAATCAGGATTAAGACAGGCCTGCGCGTATACATCATCCAAAACCTCCAAAACAGGGGGAATAGCCAAAGGTCTATGCTGAGGTAACCAGAGGAATTCCCTAAGCCTTTTCTTGGAGTCTGAAAAGTCTTGGCCTTCCCAATGGAAGTGCTCTCTCAAGGAGTGTAAAGTTTCCCCAAAGGAAAAATCCTCAGGGGGGAATACAGAAGGAATAGACTGCTCTGCATCCGAATCCTCGAAGGGTGAATAAGAGTGTTCTTCAGCATCAGAATGTTCTGATAAAATGGATTCTTGGTCAGAAGGAGGAGAATCCTCCTCTACTCTGGGTCTCTTGTCCGGAGGGGCCTGGGAGCCTCTGATAAGAGTGATCAGGTCTTCAGCCATTTTAAGCATGTGCTTCTTAGGTGTAGGCCCAGGTCTTGGGCCTTGTGAGGCAGGCCTAGAAAGTTGCTTGGCTGATTTGGCTTTAGTAAAGGCCTTGATGGAGAAAGAAGATGAAGGCCTAAATACACCATGGGTGGATGTAGATCTATCCACATTGGTGGGTTCGACATGAGCAGGGGCTTCGGTTGTAGTTTGGGAAAGGACCGAAGAACCAGTGGTCTCAGGTACAGACGACCCCGCCGAGGGAGTGTCGTCGGTAGTCAGGGACTGCAAAGGCATCTCACTGAGAACCGGCCCACGTGGAGCTTGTTTCGGCGTGGTGTCGGTGGAGACCGCAGTTCTCGACTGACGGTCCTTTTCTTTGCGTTTTCTGGACATAGCGGTAGTCGGAGTATCCGACGACATTTTATAATTAAACGCTTTACCAAAATAGTGTTGGGCGAACTCCGCCCGACGCTTGATAATGCGTTTATTGAAGGTAGCACAAAAGCGGCAGCCCGAGACGTCGTGGTCTGGGCCCAAACAAGGTATGCAAAGGGAATGGAAATCCTTATGCGGTATTTGCTTCCCACAAGAAATACAATTATTAACTTTTTCTGACATTGGTCTGAGGCAAGAAAAGATTCCCCAACGGGGTACTTAGCTTTAATGAAGACTTTGTTCTAAATTTTTCGTAATTCAGGAGCTGGCCGACCGGCACTTGCGAACTGCTTCTGCTTCGGGCACCGCGCGGCAAAAAAGACTGAAGAAGATGGCGTCGGCTGTGTCTTTTATACTCTAGCCATCCTGACGTCAGAAGAGTACGCGACAACAACCGACGCTGGACCAAGACTTTGGAATTCGGCCGACCGAGGGACCGCCTGCCGGCTGAAAACCCATACGTAATTACTGCAGCTGTAATGCACGATGAACATCCTGGGTGGCTGCACTTGCAAGAAATCTTTTACAGTTTGCATAGATTTAGCTTTGTCTTCCATCTTTTTTAAAACTTCTTCTGCCTTATTACCAAACAGACTGTCCTGCTGTAAAGGAGCATCCAACAATTTAGCTTTAACATGATCAGGCAGATTTTGCTCCTTGAACCAAGCATGCCTTCTTATCACAGATCCAGTTACAGCGGCCCTGCAAGAGGCCTCCAAGGAATCAAAACCACATTGCAAAGTATGCTTTCCAACTTGTTCGGCTGAATGCAATAAATCCTGTAACTCTTTATTTTCCACACAGTCAGAAATCAACATCATTTTCTGATTCAGTAAGCCCATGACATGCTGTTGATATTTAAGCATATGAAATTGACAGTTTAAAGCCCTGATTGCCAGGGTTGCAGATGTATAAACCTTCTTACCACATCTATCCAGCGCCCTGGAGTTTCTATCAGAAGGGGTAGGATTTTTAGCTGTAGAAGCCTTAACACCCTTAGGACCCTGAGAAATAGTTTCAGGGTCAGCAGTAGGATTTTTGAAAAGAAACCTGTGGGAGTCAGGAACCCTGTAATATCTGTCTGGCTTACTAGGAGCCGGAGGCAGGGAATCAGGAGCCATGCTGGATTCTGAGAAAACATCATCAACAATGTCTAAAACAGGAGGTATAGCCAAAGGCCTATGCTGAGGAAGAAGAAAATCGCTAAGCATCTTTTTGGATTCTGAAAAGTCCTGACTCTCCCAATGAAAATGTTCCCTTAAGGTATGCAAAGTCTCTCCAAAAGAAAAATCCTCAGGAGGAGAAGCAGAAGAGATGGATTCTTCTGCATCAGAGTCCTCATAAGGGGGGGATAGAACATTCCTGATCAGAAGAGGAATCAGAAGAAATGGAAACCTGATCTGAAGATTCATAATCATTGCCTTGCCTAGGCCTCTTAGCAAAAGGGGGTTGGGAACCCCTGATCAAGGTAATTAAATCCTCAGCCATTTTGATCATTTGTTTTTTAGGCATAGGGGCCTGCGCATGTGGCTCATGCATCGTTTTTTTAGACATAGTAGTTGGTTTTGGCCTTGTTTTTGATGATGGCATCGGTTTAATATACAAATCTTTAGGCCTGAAAACACCCTCAGAAGCTGGTGCCTGCTCAGCAGCTCCGGACCCATCAAGGGAGAGACATCCATGGGTTCAATACTTGAAGAATCCTGTGGCATACCGGACTTAGAGGCCTGCGACTCAAACATAGCGGGCATCAGGGGCTGCGAAAGCACCTCACTGAGTACTGGTGAACTGGCAACTGGCTTAGGAGAAGCTTCGTCGTCGGTTTTGGACCTCGATGGTCTGTCTCTGTCTTTTTCTTTGCATTTTTTGTGGATTCCGGTAGTCAGATTGCTAACCAATGACATTTCAGGATAGTTAAATCTTGAACCAAAGTATTTAGAAGCAAAAATATACCGACGCTTAATAGTGGATTGGTTAAATTTAGCACAAAACCAACAGCAAGGCACGTTGTGGTCAGGGCCTAGGCAAGGAATACAGTACAAATAAAAATCCTTATGAGGTATTTGCTTCCTACAAGTAATACAATTATTAACTTTTACTGACATCGGTAAGGAGCAAGAAAAAGTTCCCCAAGGGGGTACTTAGCTTTAGTTTGAAAACTTCGGTTCTGAAACTCGAAAATGAAAATTTCAGGAGTCGGCCGACCGGCACTTGTAAACTGCTTCTACTTCGGGCACCGCGTGGCAAGAAAGACTGATTAAAATGGCGTCAGCTGCATGTTTTATACCCCTGACGACCTGACGTCATGGAAGAGGAGACAGCAACCGATGCAGGACCCAAGACTTTGTTATTCAGGCCGACTGAGGGCAACCTGTCAGCAGATTACCCAAATGTAATGAGTGCAACAGTGAAACACGAAGAACATCACTAGATGGCACCAGGGAGAATTTTTGAAATGTAAATCACAATCACTTAAAAAGTGTGTGTGTGTGTGTGTGTGTGTGTGTGTGTGTGTGTGTGTGTGTGTGTGTGTGTGTGTGTGCTTATGAGTGGGACGAGTGCCTGGGCTGCCATTGTTAACTACCAAAGTTAAGTGTTGATTTGTACTCAGGGTTGTTAAGGATGATTCAGAGGTATGCAGATTAGCTAATGACGAGGTATTTCTTCACTGTAGTTAATATTTCTCAGAACTGCATTTTTCTGCATTATGTTAACAGACCCTTTTGGATGCAGTAGTAGTAGTAGTGGGGTTCTTTATGAATCCCTGGCACAGCCTTCAATTTTTTATAAAATAATTCTGAAACAAGTATAAATAATTATTACAAATGGAAAAATACAAGTACACTCTTCATTTTTTCATAAAATAGCATAGAATAATAATTCTGAAATAAATATGAATAAGGTTCTATTTCTGAAGAGAAAATCGTTGGCTTTATGCTTGGAAGTACTTGTCTTTTGTGAAGATGTAGCAAAATAAATAAATCTAATGCAGAGCAGAACTCTCTTCTTTTAGCAATGTTTATGCATTTCTTTGTTTGAAGAAAGTGGATGTCATCTCACACTTTCATGATTGTAATTAGCAAAATCTAGTTTTCGTTCATAGATTTATTCCAGTATGTTGACATGGAAATTATGATTCTGTGTAGCCCAGAGGAGAAAAGCTACATAATAAAAAGCATCAAGCACAATAAAATACCATATTCTCAGGGATAGTGTTACAGTTTTGTAGGAGAGAGAAGAAGATTGTTCTTAATTGTTTCTGCTAAGAAGAATTAAGAGCATTCAGTGGAGGAGCCACATCTATGTGTGACTATAAATGGTGATTTTCAGAGCTTAAGAAAGTAACTTTTCAGAATAGATTAAGTATCTGTCATGCAGATTGGCTAGGAGACTATGTCAGATGAGCTCTTTAGAAATGTATTGGAAAACAACCTGAGGAGATATATATATGTGTGTGTGTGTGTGTGTGTGTGTGTGTGTGTGTGTGTGTGTGTGTGTGTGTGTGTGTGTGTGTGTGTGTTATTTTTTTTCATAAGCTTCCTTACTAGAGAGTTCAGTATGGAAGTGATGATGGGTTGTTTCATGGGAGTTTACTGACAGTTAATATTTTCTTGACAGATGAGCGGTAACGGACTCCTAACTCCCACTGCTTTGTTGGCTGGAAAGCCCTGTGCCCTGTATGCAGTGCCAGATGTACAGGTGTTCCTTTGTACACCCAAAGTACTCAGCAGGAGTGACTGTTGCTGGTCTTGTGCCCTTCTGTGTCCTTGGGATTAGAGCTGTTCACAGATGGTATTCAAATGGAAGGGTTCACTCAACACTCACTTCCCAAGATAGGCAAGCCAGTGGTGGGCTTCATTCCAATCCCTCCTTAGCCAAATCCTCCAGCACCAAGGCAGTCACATGAGCTTGAACTGCTTAGTGAAAAGCTAGGCCAAATTCTGTATTCTGCAGAGCAAGTATGGCAGACGCTTTCATGATCATCCATTACGTAATCAGTGGCCTGTATAAATACCACATCCATACAGGAAACGAGAATGATATCTTTACTGTCTGCTCACTGTTGTTAATAAATAGATCTGACACGCAATCCAGCTCTTTCCTCAGAGTGCAGCAATGTTGGAGCTAATTGTATTAAGTTAGGTGGGATGGGGGATATGCCTTCTACAAATGGGTGTGGGGGGTCATTGCTTATCTTGTGAACACAAGATTGAAAATCTACATTACATTATTTGTTTAATATTTATTTTTTGGCAGATCTGAATTTTAAAGTGTACACTCCTGCTGATTTACTTGCATTGGGACCTGCCATTGAATGGTTTACTGACTGTATTTATCTTGGCTGATAATGAGTTTCTGAACTAGGACTTTCACTGCTACTGTCCTGCAATCAGAATTAGTTGCATGTGCTTTTCCTGAGTTTACCTGCTTAGATAATTCTTTACTCAATGCAATAATTTATATTCATTTAGATGTGCTTTATTTTATATTAATAGTTACCTCATTTTCTGTTGTGCTTAGGTTTAATCACATAAATAAAAGCGAAACAGAAGTTGAAGGATTCAGACTCCTTTAATTCAGTCATGACATGGGGCTGTGCAGTACTAAGAAATGTGGAATGCCTAAACTAATTCTTTTGGGTGCTGAGACCATACAATGGATGTAAACAAAAACTGATATATTGTGGACATATGTAATTAAATGTTTGTGGATCCTTCCCACCACCCCCAAAGAAAAAATAGTGATTTCAGGCTGTCAGAAAGGACCTCATTGACTGCTAAGCTAAAGTGGGTAGTTTAGCTTAACAAAGGCTGCTTTGTCTGCTGTAGTAAGTAGACATTTAACTGTGTTGTGGAAAATGGTGACATGAGAGGACCAAACTGATGTCAGGGTGCTGTGTTTTGTTAAAAAGTCATTATGGGTGTGGGAAGAATATTACAATCAGATTGTTTATCATTTATTTTCTCATTTCTGATGTTTGACAACGATTTGTAATTATAGCTGTCAAAATATGCAGACCGCACAATGGCAGTTCTACATGAATCTGGGCTACATAAATGGTGACAGCAGGCTTACAGATGTAGATAAGACAGTAGAGAATAAAGTGTGTATTTTACAGAGTATGATACAAATGCTTGTGGAAATGATTAGGAAACTTTCTGAATAGTAAACTAATAACTAGGATTCATTGTTACATACAGTTAAAAGAAACGTATATGAAGAAACATACTATTGACCAGGCAATTGATACAGTTTTAGCTTATTTTATTTATTTTATTTTTATTTAACATTTGTTGACCGGGAAAGTCCGACTAGGTTCCACAGATCCTGTTTTCAGCGGAGGCCCGGGGAGAAACACTCCAGAAGCATGTCTTTTAGAATGTGGGAGGAAACCGGAGTACCCGGAGGAAACCCACGCGAACGCAGGGAGAACATGCAAACTCCACACAGAAGGCACCCCAGCCGAGAATCGAACTGGAGAACCTCTTGCTGTGAGGCGACAGCATTAACCGCTGCATCACTGCGTCGCCCTATGTTAATTATTTATTATAGGAAGTGAGGTAGAAGTGCTTTTCAAAGTGTATATTAATAAGTAAAGAAGAGTCAGCACTTCCTACAAAGTACAAAACTATTTCTATGTGAAAAGAAAAAGACAAAATGAAATCAATCAGTAGAAAAAATAAAAATAAACATATGTGCCAAGATGTATTTTAGTTAGCAGTAAGGCAGCTACTGTAGCAGACAGCACAATATTGATTGTTAATTTTGTGAGGGTACTTACATATTATCGCAACCAGATTTTTGAAGTGGGAGAAATGGAAGCATTTCTGCAAAAACATGTTTCTTAACCTTGAAAGGTGTGTGTAAGCAAATAATTAGTAGTGGGTGATGTTGGGTATGTGGCCCGAAGAGGAACAACGGTCAAATTTTTGGCTCCAGGGGGAGCTTGTCTCACTTGTAACACTACTTGCACAGTACTACACTGCATCACAGTTCCCACATTCCTCAGTACAACCTCAGCAAAGGCAAGTTAGTCAGGGACATACCATGTAACTCTTGCTGTATGACATGCATGCTCAAACAGCACTCAATAAAATACATTGCAGTACTTATCTGCTGTAATTATTAAGTACATTTACAATAGAAATATGGAACTCTGGCCTCTTCTCATCTTTGGACTGTTGTCAACATCTGTTATCTTCCGCTGTAGACCACCTGCTAATCTCTAGTCTTCATACTCTTACAGAATGCAAGCAATACCTTAAAATACATATAAAATAGCAGTCTTGTAAAGGAAACTCACTTATCATACTTAAGTACAACAACTCAAAAACTGCAATAACGCCAAAAACATCGCTACTCCAAACTTTCTTTATTAAAAACGAGAACGGAATCAGCTGTCAGCATCATCCACCCTCATGATGTAAAATCATTAAGAATGCAATGGTTCTTTATACATTGATTTAAACCTTGGTTACAAATAAAAAGTGCACCCAAAGCAAACTTTCTATCTCTGTGTTTTCCTTCTCTGAACAATTCCTTCTACTCTCTGAAAATATTCCAACAGACACTACG
Organism: Protopterus annectens; assembly: GCF_019279795.1. Taxonomy (NCBI): domain Eukaryota; kingdom Metazoa; phylum Chordata; order Ceratodontiformes; family Protopteridae; genus Protopterus; species Protopterus annectens. The sequence goes on along the minus strand of NC_056731.1, from coordinate 1,215,505,845 downwards.
AGACCAGCCATGATAACTCAAGCGTGTGTCTGTAAGGCACGCAAAACAGGTAGAGGATTTCTTAAAGTGCTCCTTTTCCTGAAAGTAATGTAAACTTTTTGGCCAGTAGTAAGGACTATGATCAGTAGTTTGAAGTGTTTCAGGCACTGCAGGTATGCGCTTTTTGCAACAGTGAATATCTGGTTCTGATAATATGCAAGTATCTTTGTAAGTATTTTTTTATACTATGAAATTTTAAATGAAACAAACAACAAAAAGACTGACCCCTGTCTATTAGTCAGGCACCTTTAGACCTTCTAATACTCAGCAAAACTAATACCAGAACAGGAAGATGATCTTCATGAATCCGGCCCGATGTCTAATGTGATAGCTAAACCTCTCCGAGAATGCAGTAGCTGCCTCATGTTCTACTGCAGCATCACTTTTAGAATATGAAACCAAGTGAGAGATGTCAGGGCAGTATTAACATTGTTTTGCTTTTCTGACATGAAAGATATGCCTACAACCTATCAAATTATTATCTCATTGCATTTATTTTATTACCATTCTACCTGCATTTAATTTTCTATAATGTTCTGGTTTAATGCTTTAGTGCTTTGATGATTTGAAAGAGACCATGTACTATATATCTTTCAACTGAAGCAATGGCTTTTATTTCTGTGTTTCATTTTCATCTGTAACTTCTGCTCAAGATAGATTAGTGTTATAATATGGCTTTTATTTAATCGATTAAGAAGTTGTGACTGGTACAGATTTTCACTCCCTTTGATAAACTTTGCAAGGTCTGCAAAACTCCTTTCTGGAATAAGTTATATAGGGAGATGGTGTACAAGAGTATTACATATAATCAGTGAATATTTTAGACTAAGAGAGCTCAGCTTTCCCTTGCTTTTGTAGTGTTTTGTATTTGGATGGTCTTTTGGGCCCAGCAGGTTTGCAGCTGTTCAGCATCTAACCATTCTTGTTAACACCTGTTGAATCTCACTTGTGTAAATGAGGGAGGATTTTATTAATGAAAAGAATTTGCAACATATTTTTAATTTGAGGGCAGCTACTACCTGTATGCACCTTCAAAGTAAAGATACTTAGTATAATAATATGGTTTTGGGAGTGGAGGACTCTACACAGCATTAAAGTATAACACAATGAGATACAGGTGATGAGCTTTCTTTACTTTGCCATTCACTTTAAACATGAACAGTCTCCTTCTTCTTCACTAGGAATATGGATGTGGAAGGCATGGTGTTGTGGTTATACTACTGAACAGCCTGTTTGAACCACAAGTACACACACTTCCCCATGGTGAGCGAATCCACTTCCCCTGTGTTGAAATTCAGATTCCTGTTTATGAGCTGAGAAAGATGAGCAAGAAAGGAAAACAAGTCACTGTAAAATGTTTTTGTAAGGGATGTTGTATGTATTCTCCAGTTCTGTTGGAGAGATATGCAGTCATGCTATCTTCACATACAAGTAGCAAGGAATGCATCTATTCATAATGTCATTTTTGCATCCTTCTGCAAGATGTTTTGTTCATTTTATTCATCTGTTAACCAGGTAAACCAAAAGGTACAAAGTTCTCTTTAGGTGTGACACAGGAGTATTAACTGGTTAACTTGCTCAGAGCCACACATTAGGCAAACAGAGTTTACGGTATTCAAACCCTTTGCTAGAGGATGAAGCTTGATATTAGGTCCTAACCTTAATCCTGTGTACTAGACTGTCTCTAGTACCAGCCAATGCCTACTTTTACCCATGCAAAATGGCATTTCAGTTCTTCTTGACTATTGATCCGTCCTTTTCTTGACCAATTCTTTGATTATATCAGTCCTTAAAGAAACAAGGTCAGCAGTGCTACTGGAATAAATACAGGCATTGTGCTATATTTATATATATATATATATATATATATATATATATATATATATATATATATATATATATAGGTCTTTTTGTCAGAAAGTGTAGTTCCATGCAACTGAAACATTTATTTAACATTTGTTAAGCGGGAAAGTCCGACTGGAATGAAGCCAATTTTCAGCGGAGGCCCAGGGAGAAATACTCCAGACACATGTCTTGCTAATGTGGGAGGAAACCCACACGAACGCAGGGAGGGCACGCACAGATGAGAATCGAACTGGAGAACCTCTTGCTGTGAGGCAACAGCAGTACCGCTGCACCACTGCACCATCTATACATTACCATAGTAGACAGGTATTTTTTGACACATAGTCCACCCTTCTGAAGTCTCCATAATCAACATTAAGATGTGCTGCACTCATTCATTCTTTATTTTCTTTTATGAGTTAGAATTCACTTTTGTCTCTTTGCCATTTTCATAAAATATGTGATATCTTCTCTCATATCACTGCAAAAGTTAATTCCAAAAAACATTTCTTTATGCTACCCTTAGAAATCTTTATAGCTGTTTAATCTCTGTAAATAGTCATTTTCAATCACATCCAAGACAAATAATTTTAGATTGTTGTTATTTGTTTCATTCTGCAAGGCAGAGATTGCAGTTAAAGTTATCTGAAAATACAGTGGCATTAAACTTTACACTGGTCACACAACAGTCTCAGTGTTCCTGTCACCACTGTGATGTGCACGGCTATATACTGTGACATTTATTAAACTGTGCACTATTCACACTACTTCGTGAGTGTACTGGTCACATCTGTGATATAATGTACTTAGTTCATACCTAGTTTTAAGCAGGTATCAGTCATATAACAGTGAATGCTGTTCTATTAGATACCCGAATGTATAATTCACACTTTCCAGCCTTCAAGTTACCCAACCCTGTTAATAAATCCTATGTCTGTGCTAGCAGGACTTATTGTAAACAAAACTATGATTAAGTGAGCATTACTCAGATGTTTGGAGTAAATGTGTCCACCTGTTCTTAAAATTGCCTGTTGCACACCAACAGCTTTTATGTACTTGTTTGTACAAGAAACATATGAGCCCAACAAAAATACAGTATTCAACAGCTCCTATTTCCTAGGGACTAGTATGTCTATAATTCTAAACAAACAGCATAGTTTGCTTGTTAAAATAAGCTACGTTTTGTTAAAAATCAACATTTCTTTTAGACCTGTTGTGGAAGACTTTTGAAAAGTGGACGGTCCATCTGGTGAATGAAAAATAATAAAAACTTTTCTGAGTTTAATTCTTAAATAGCTCTAGATGTGAACTGTAGGGCAATGCTTTGTGTGAATCAAAAAGTAGCTGTCCAGTTCTGTTGCTAATTAAAACAGGAATTATTTCTATTTAGATGCAGTAACCCATGATGACAAAAGAGACTGCAGTCAGGCTTTTATAATGTATGCTTTTGTCTTAGACTTAATTACAGTGATTGCCCTTTGACAGTCTCATTACCAATTTATTATAACTTTAGAACAAATTGTCAAACTATGAACTTATGTTTCATTTACAGAGAAAGACAGAGAGAGAAAGATGACAATGAACTCACCCCCTAACTACCCACCTTCCCTGGCTTGCAAACTGAATGGCTAATTTTAAAATATATTCACAGGGTAGGTCTGATTACACAAATTTTAACCGTTTAACTGTTCAGCTTAACAGAAATGCACCTCTTAAGATTTCCTTCCAGCTCCCTTATTATGCTAAAAATGTTTCTCAGTTAAATTAAAATAACTCAAGGTATACTGTTTGGTACTGTTTGGCTTAAACAGTTTTTTCAGGTGTTTTACAGAATTAATATTTAACTTACGCACATTTTTGTAAATAAAGATAACAGTGCATTTATTACACATTGTGGAAGAGAGTGTATATTTTTTCCTGTTTCTAATGGGTTTGTTGCAGGAGAGAAAATGCTGAAATTAAATTTGTTAGAACAGGAATGAACACGTTAACAGGTCCGATGGTGTATACTGAAATTCCATCATGGCAGTAGTGGATATCTCTGGCAGTCTTCTTTAAAAATACTTACAAAATAGTGGTTTTGGATGTCTGATAAGAACCCATTTTATAAACTTGCTAGTAAGGGATTTGATAACGGTGTGCACATTTCTTTATAATATATCGTTTTTGGCTCCAGACATCAGTAGACATTGCATCTTGCCCTCCCACTCCTCCTATCAGTCTCATTTTTTGTCTGACCTAGGGGCTGTCCACCTTGGCCCCAAGTTTACCTTGTCGGTAGATCTGCTGTTTCTTAATGGGAATTAACCTTTTTACTTTTACATATTGTGATGTTCCAGTCCAGCACTCACATACACATTACACATACCTCACATTTAATTTTTCTGGGGTTATTTTGATCCTGCCTGTGTTTGGAAAATATTTCTCCATTATACTGTTGAACTGGTGACATTCTCTCACAGGTCTTAGTAATTGGATGTTACCTCACATCACGCCGCCTGTATTTTTTTACATTTGTAATAGTTTGCAGTATTTGTTTTCATACTCTCTAAACCTGACTATTCAACAGTTATTTCTTCTACTTGTATGCAGTACCAACCAGTCATAAGCCCTGTGTCAGCAAGAGAAGCAAAAGAAATTGGTACCTCTCTGTCTGCCTTCAAACTAAGGTTAGGCTTATTGTCTTCCAAGACTGTAACTTGAATGGTATACAAAACCAAATGGTTGGTACAAACAGTTCTGGTTTGTAGCCACTGACCAATATGAGAGAGTGAGCAGCAAACAATCTGAGCCATACAAGAAGTGTGAGTTACTAATAATATTGGACCATTCAATAGTGCAAAGCATGGCAGGAAATGTAGTCCACTCCACTAACAAGGCTTGTAACTACTAGGGAGCAAGATTACCAGTATGGAAATACTTTGCACTTTTCTGTAATGTCTCTCAGATAAATCTCTGGGCCATATGATGCATTATGAGTCTGTCATAGCCTAGTTTGGATTGCCCCAAGGAAGTGGAGCCTAAGGCTGGCCCTGGACTTTCTCCCACTGTGGTTATTCCTACTCATCTAAGACGCTTTTCTTGGAAGACACTTTCTGGGTGTTGAGCTCCCTATACTTATCCTCACTGTGACTGGGCTTGCTTCATATCATTATAGCTCCGATCCTGTGCATCACCTCTATCCACTTTTGTAAGCATAAAAATTCATACAGTTACATTAATCTAATCAAAGTTAGAAATACTGCTTAAAAGCAAACCAAAAATATTTACTACCTCACAACCCTACTGCCCCAAACTATGCCTATGCTATGACATCCACCCAAACCCTGGTTCTGAGCGGGAACCAGCTACAACTTTCATGTCCAACCTCATTACCGCACAACTAATATATTGTTCTCAGAAAAATTATTTAAGCCTAAATCTAGTCAATGTTAACCTCAAAGGATATGCAATAAAGCAACTCAACTCCATGCATTATAACCCACCATTCTCCTCGTAACCTCTGCCTTACAGAAACTTGCTTAAAAGCTGAAACAAATGATAAAGAAATCCTTCCACTTAGCTGTAGCATATTTTCATTAAAATGAATAAGAACAAAAACCTTCACATAATCACTCTTTACACTCCTCCTGAAGATACCATCTGAAAAGCATAAGAAGTTTTCTGTGTTTTAGTACCATTCCACATGAAACTGTCATTTTTAGCTGACTTTAACATAGACTGGCAATTCTTTGCCACAGAATGTCTTTCTTCCACCATAAACGTATATGGCTTCACCCATATCTCCAATACCCCTGTCATATACAACAAGTCAAATAAGAAGTCAACCATACTTGATTGGATAGCGCAAATACTGATAGACATTTGGTAAAGAAAACAACAGTCTTACAATGAAAACAGACATATATATATATATATATATATATATATATACACACACACACACACACACACACACACACACACACACACACACACACACACACACATTGTATATACATATATAGATATTTGATGATTTTGACCAAGGGTGAAAGTGGATGATTTGTTGGGGCTTCACTGTGGTAAACATTTGTTGTGAGTATCTATGAAACATTTTTGAAGCGAGAAATAGATATATGTGAGGTGGGGTAAATGTACAGCTCTGGTGATTAATATGCTAATATTGTTATGACTGATTTATTTAGCTGACCAAAAGATGGTAGGGATGATTCTGAGACGTGATTTTGGTATATTGGTAGGAATCAACAGGCTGGAGGAAAGGGGCTGTATACAAGTTGTGAATTTTGCAGTGTATATCTATTACATGATTGCTGGCTGAGTGCTATACAATGAAGTGTGGGAAATGCAAAATATGATGAGGATGCCGATAGCTAGTTGCAGATGGATCAGCGATGAAGGTATTGTCCATACTAAGGACTGACTGCTATTGTGAAGCTTGAACTTGGTAACATTAAAGGTAAGACAATATTAAGTGATTAAGAAGAGCTGACATATTGAAAGATACCAGGTTACTCATCTTATAACTGCATGATGATTAATACAGTATAGGGAATATGAGGTGGAGTAGGGGTGGAGTATTTATACTTTACAACAAGGATATTAGAGGGGCCTGTTACCTGTTCAGTACAAATGTTGTTTCAAGACAATTGTAAGCCGTAAATAATGGCTTAATAATATAATGCTTTATTGTTGTTTTTTACCAGTTGTGATTGGTGACTTCAAATCAAATGGAGGCTGGAGGAGACACCTGAATGGGTTGGGGCTAATTTCATGGGGTTGCGCTATGTTACAGTTGGAACAACACTGATTGTGCTAAACATTTTACATAAAATAACTGCTCAATTTCTATTGCATATGCTGAATAGTCTACCAAATACTAGACTAAATTGCATTTCAGCAGTTAGAAACTACGCAGCAGCAAGAGATCACACACAACAAGGAATCTACCAAACAGTTTTCTAAACAAAAGCATTGTATTCAGATAAAATCTCTATTAGCGCTTTGGCTAAAAAGACTTTTCAGAGTACAAAGAAACACAAATAACACGAATCTTTTATATACACAACAATTTCCTCTAATTATTCAATAAAATAACTAAAGTAATTATGTCATTACAATACATGTACCCTATTAAAACCCTCCAATTACATTCTGTATTAAGTCCCTTAGGGTAAGGTAATGGTAAGTTCCATACTTTAATACAAAAATAGATTCTTTTTATACCAAGAAGAGTAGTTCCAGAACCGCAAAGTGAAGACAATAGTTCGTAAAAAAGGTAAGTCCTTTATTAGTTGCCAAGTGGTAAAAATCCAAAGACAGTTGGTACAAAGCAGCAAAATCAGACCAAATGGTAAAATCCAAAGTCAGTAGGTACAGAACAGCAAAATCAGACAAGCGCTTTCGCTTGGAGAATGCCAAGCTTTTTCAAGTCAAAAACAGTTGCCTGCAGTGAGGCAACTGTTTAAATGAGGATGTTAATTAGTCACATGTTTGGTTAGAGCTGAGTTGCATTAAGAAACAATTGAGACTGTTTTGAGCAAAAGAACAGCCAAATAATAAAATGAAACATTAAAATGTGCACAGGTTAAATTGACATTGCATTGTTTATACATGACTGGTAAACCAAGTGAGTGTTATGATGAAATTAAAAACTTTGCTTGTCCAAAAGGTTTGGATAGAAATACAAATACAAATACAAGTGGAAGTTTAAAAAAAGCTGTGTGTAATCCAAGTGAGTTTGAAGTCAGCAGTCCTGTGTAATATGAGAATCAGTGTAGTACTGTTATGTTAGCCTTAAAAATAGATGTTGTGATGCATATGAATTTGCACTACTTGGTGACTTGGGGCAAGTGTGTTCAATGGGCAAAGAAACAGTGTTGAAAAATAGTGAAAATAGGATGAGACATGCTATAATCTAGCCCTTCTGAGCTTCAGAACCGAGCCTATACTAAGTGTGCCATTTAACCCGGGGGCCTGCCTGCATCTAGCTTGAGTTGCCAGACAAGCTCCCTGTATTCCAAGGTCGATTCCCAGTCCCCTCCTCTAATGTTAGGGTTCACTTGTTCAAGGATCATGAAAGACAACTTGTAATTAGGACATGTAAGTGAGTGTTTGAAAAAAGCGTTGCTTTCCTTTTTCTTTTCAATGTCGTAAGTGTGTTCGTATAGCCTTTTCCTGAATTCCCTCTCTGTTTTGCCCACATAAAAGGCACCACAGGTGGTGCAGAGCCCGATATAAACAACCCCTTTTGTTCCACATGAGAAGTGACAGGGGGATCTGATACAGGTGTGTCTGGATGCAAGGTAGATGTGGGATTTGTTTGCAATGAGAGGACATTGCTTGCAGGCACCACATTTGAAGGTGCCCTTGTTGTTGTGAGAGTTGTGAGTAGTTGCAATGGGTTTTCTCTCGAAGATGTCTTTGAGGTTTGCCCCCTCTTCCTCACAAAATTAGGTTTGTCCGGAATGATACTCCTGAAGTCGTCATTGCCAGCCAGTACAAACCAGTATTTGGATACAATAGTTTCAATTTGTTCAGAGTTGTCGGAGAAAGTGTAAATGAAATTGCTGTCCATTTCTTTGCTCTGTTGTAACATGAGGTTGGGGATCTGCACTTGCGTGCGTCCAAGCAGTGGGGGGTATAAGGAATCCCTTTTGGCAAAGATTTCATCTTTTAGTGAGTTGAGCAAGTTCTCAGGATAGCCTCTTTGGGTGAACATGTCATGTAGATTGTGAGTCTCTTCTAGAAAATCGGAGAGTTTACTGCACATTCTGGATGCTCTTATAAGTTGGCCCTTGACTATGCCCTTCTTTTGATGAAAAGGGTGTTGACTCTCATAGTGTAATAGACAGTTCGAAAAGTGGGTTTCCTGTAAACCTTGGAGTATAGTTCAAGGATTGGGCATCACTGTAAATGGTAGCGGCAAGATAGTGCAGATGTTCATGACTGATGTTGTGTGTGTAAGTCAGAAACTCTGTGGTACTGGTGATGTATTCCAAAAACTTCGACAGTTGGAGTTCAGTACCTTTCAAATGAGGCAGATGTCGTCAAGGTATCTGCAATAGAAGGTGACAAACTCTGCCCAAGTGGTGCCAAAAATGTAGTCCTGTTCCCATCTGTGCAAAACCACATTGGCATAGTTGGTGGCACAGGAGGCCCCCATTGCTACTCCTTTTTCCTGTTTGAAAAGTTCCCCATTAAAACAAATGTAGTTGTTGTTTAAGACTGTGCTCATCATGTCAATAATTAGATTGATGAAGTTGTTACCCAAATTCGTTTCTTTGGTGAAAAAGTCACTAAACCAGTCTAGTCCTGTAGAGTGGGGAATACTGGAAAAAAGGTCTTTGATGTCAATGGTGACCAGAAAGGAGGAGGGGGGGCAGTTGGACACAGGGAAACGTTTCAGAAATTCCCATGAGTCTTTGCACACGTATGTGAGGGCATGGGTATGTTGTTTTGTGATGTGGTCAATGAACTTGGCAATAGGCTCAGTCACACCCCCCGCACCCGAGACATTAATGAAAAACTCTACAATTTTCTACTTGTCAACAAACCAATTGTACCAGTTATCTTCGGAATCCCAAAGACCCACAAGGGCACCAGTCCGTTGACCTTCAGACCCATTGTCTCGGGTGCGGGGGGTGTGACTGAGCCTATTGCCAAGTTCATTGACCACATCACAAAACAACATACCCATGCCCTCACATACGTGTGCAAAGATTCATGGGAATTTCTGAAACTTTTCCCTGTGTCCAACTGCCCCCCCTCCTCCTTTCTGGTCACCATTGACATCAAAGACCTTTTTTCCAGTATTCCCCACTCTACAGGACTAGACTGGTTTAGTGACTTTTTCACCAAAGAAACGAATTTGGGTAACAACTTCATCAATCTAATTATTGACATGATGAGCACAGTCTTAAACAACAACTACATTTGTTTTAATGGGGAACTTTTCAAACAGGAAAAGGAGTAGCAATGGGGCCTCCTGTGCCACCAACTATGCCAATGTGGTTTTGCACAGATGGGAACAGGACTACATTTTTGGCACCACTTGGGCAGAGTTTGTCACCTTCTATTGCAGATACCTTGACGACATCTGCCTCATTTGGAAAGGTACTGAACTCCAACTGTCGAGTTTTTTGGAATACATCAACAGTACCACAGAGTTTCTGACTTTCACACACAACATCAGTCATGAACATCTGCACTATCTTGACGCTACCATTTATAGGGATGCCCAATCCTTGGAACTATACTCCAAGGTTTACAGGAAACCCACTTTTTCGAACTGTCTATTACACTATGAGAGTCAACACCCTTTTCATCAAAAGAAGGGCATAGTCAAGGGCCAACTTATAAGAGCATCCAGAATGTGCAGTAAACTCTCCGATTTTCTAGAAGAGACTCACAATCTACATGACATGTTCACCCAAAGAGGCTATCCTGAGAACTTGCTCAACTCACTAAAAGATGAAATCTTTGCCAAAAGGGATTCCTTATACCCCCCACTGCTTGGACGCACGCAAGTGCAGATCCCCAACCTCATGTTACAACAGAGCAAAGAAATGGACGGCAATTTCATTTACACTTTCTCCGACAACTCTGAACAAATTGAAACTATTGTATCCAAATACTGGTTTGTACTGGCTGGCAATGACGACTTCAGGAGTATCATTCCGGACAAACCTAATTTTGTGAGGAAGAGGGGGCAAAACCTCAAAGACATCTTCGAGAGAAAACCCATTGCAACTACTCACAACTCTCACAACAACAAGGGCACCTTCAAATGTGGTGCCTGCAAGCAATGTCCTCTCATTGCAAACAAATCCCACATCTACCTTGCATCCAGACACACCTGTATCAGATCCCCCTGTCACTTCTCATGTGGAACAAAAGGGGTTGTTTATATCGGGCTCTGCACCACCTGTGGTGCCTTTTATGTGGGCAAAACAGAGAGGGAATTCAGGAAAAGGCTATACGAACACACTTACGACATTGAAAAGAAAAAGGAAAGCAACGCTTTCTCAAACACTCACTTACATGTCCTAATTACAAGTTGTCTTTCATGATCCTTGAACAAGTGAACCCTAACATTAGAGGAGGGGACTGGGAATCGACCTTGGAATACAGGGAGCTTGTCTGGCAACTCAAGCTAGATGCAGGCAGGCCCCCGGGGTTAAATGGCACACTTAGTATAGGCTCGGTTCTGAAGCTCAGAAGGGCTAGATTATAGCATGTCTCATCCTATTTTCACTATTTTTCAACACTGTTTCTTTGCCCATTGAACACACTTGCCCCAAGTCACCAAGTAGTGCAAATTCATATGCATCACAACATCTATTTTAAGGCTAACATAACAGTACTACATGGATTCTCATATTACACAGGACTGCTGACTTCAAACTCACTTGGATTACACACAGCTTTTTAAACTTCCACTTGTATTTGTATTTGTATTTCTATCCAAACCTTTTGGACAAGCAAAGTTTTTAATTTCATCATAACACTCACTTGGTTTACCAGTCATGTATAAACAATGCAATGTCAATTTAACCTATGCACATTTTAATGTTTCATTTTATTATTTGGCTGTTCTTTTGCTCAAAACAGTCTCAATTGTTTCTTAATGCAACTCAGCTCTAACCAAACATGTGACTAATTAACATCCTCATTTAAACAGTTGCCTCACTGCAGGCAACTGTTTTTGACTTGAAAAAGCTTGGCATTCTCCAAGCGCTTGTCTGATTTTGCTGTTCTGTACCTACTGACTTTGGATTTTACCATTTGGTCTGATTTTGCTGCTTTGTACCAACTGTGTTTGGATTTTTACCACTTGGCAACTAATAAAGGACTTACCTTTTTTACGAACTATTGTCTTCACTTTGCGGTTCTGGAACTACTCTTCTTGGTGTTATCAGTTTTGCTCTTAGATTCTTTTTATAATAGTTTAAGTTTCAAAAGAGAAGTATTGAACCTATCCACCTTAGCCTGTTCTAATATACTGACCTGAAGTCCTTCCATAATACTACCATGATATTCTTTAAAATGTGCAGCAACTGGGCTCTCCATCTTACACTTCTTTATGTCCCTAATATGTTCTGAAATTCTAACTTTAAATGCCCTTTTACTTTCACCAACATAATACTTATTACGTGGACATCTAAGTACATAGAAAAGCCCCTCAGTATCACATTTACAAATATTTTGTGTCTCATATTTTTTCTATTAACATATGAGAATAGCCTGACCACAAAATTACAACAGGAACACCTGTGAGGCTACTCCCCTTGCAATATTAACCTTAGAAGTTACAAATCTACCTCTAACTATCATATCTACTATGCTCCTTCCATGCTTGCATGATACACAGGGTCCTTCTTCTAAAATATCACAAAATTTTTTTGTTGCACCAGGAAGCCCCCCAAAATCAAGTGATTGCAGTAGATCTACACTAAACAAATTGTATGTAGTTACAAAAAAGACATCCTCTTTCTTCTTATCCATATTATTATCCAATGGCACACATTTTCTATAACATCTCCCTATGGGGTTATTACCCATAGACGTTGTATACCTTTACAAGACTTTCTACAAACACTTTTTTATCATAAGCTCTCCTTTCAAACATGGAAAAACCCTTTAATACCTCTTTTTCATGGGGTGGGGCTATATTACAGTGGGAACAACACTGATCGTGCTTACCATTTTATGTAAAACAACTGCTCAATTTCCATTGCGTATGCTGAATAGTCTACCAAATACTAGACTAAATTGCATTTCAGAGCTAATGGTTCTATAACAGCACGAAACCTAAACATCTCTAAACAGTAAAAAAGTGGTTGGTCTTGACTACATGAAACTATTATGAGTACACATGAAGTAATAAACATACATTGCACTGTATCAGGTAATCTGCATTTTGTACAATGCCAAGTTAAAAGTAAGGAGATTTGGAAACTCAACGCTAGAAGTCTAAACCTCAAGATGCACGCACTCGAAACTCTCCTTAGCATGGAGAACATCGATATCTGTGCAGTAACAGAAACCTGGTTCAGGACTCCCGAGAGCACTCCAGCACTACCAGGTTATACCTCATACCATGCTTTTCGGCCCCAAAACTTGGACCGAACAACAAAAGGAGGGGGAGTATCGATATTCATCAAAGATACCCACACCTCCAGGTTGGTGGCAAAGCACGAAGCATCAGAGACTATCCATGTGCAACTAACAGTGGGTAAAACTACCTTCCAGTTTATAGCCTGCTACAGACCACCCTCCCAAACCCAGGAACCCCACTCGGCCTTCCTGAAAACACTGGAAAATATGAAGGTCTCTCCGAACACCATTATATTGGGCGACTTCAACTACCCAAACATAGATTGGGAGCATTACTCTAGCTCCAACACCCTTGCCCAAAGGTTCCTAGAATTCATAAACTCAAATGCTATGGAACAACTTGTTACCACTCCCACAAGAGGGGAAAACATACTGGACCTGATCATCACCAACATGGGGACTCTATGCTCCAGACCAGAAGTGTATCCTCACTGGTAAGATCAGACCATAAACTGATCTCACTGGATATTCACATCCCGACCCCACCCCTGCCCAGAAAACCACAGTGAAAAACTTCTCTAAAGCAAATTTCACACTCCTCAAAACCGAGGTGGAATCCTTCAAAGCCCCGGCCTGTGGAAAATACGCCCAGACCGCAGAATCCTTTATAAATGCATTCTATGAACACCTTCAGGAATGCATGGATCATGCAATCCCAAATAAAACCAAGACCCAATCCTCCAAAGGCAGACGACCTGTCTGGTGGACCCCAGCCATAAACAAACTATACAATAGAAGGAGGAAGCTACTACATGATAGAGCAAAATCCCAAAAGGGAAGGCATCTCTGATCAGTATTAGCAAAAAACTAAGGGCACTCATAAAATCGTCAAAGGCCAGCTTCGAGAGAAAAATTGCACAGGACACTAAAGATAATCACAAGGCTTTCTTTAGTTATGTCAGGAACCTGGGTGGGAATTCCCAGATATGCGCAGAATTAGTCCAAAATGACAAAAAATACACTGATCCCACAGACATTGCCAACATCCTAGCTGACAGGTTCAGCGCAAACTTCTCCCTCCCCACCAAAAGGGCAAATATCTATCCCAGCAGAGTGCTGCCCCCCTGACATCTCAGATGCTCAGGTGAGAGCTGCCCTCTCCAAAGCAAAAAACACAGCATCAATGGGACCAGACGGTGTCCCAGGCTGCGTCCTACATGAACTCCAAGAAGAGCTAAACCCAAACATAAAACTACTGTTCAGTCTCAGCCTTACTACAGGATATGTACCCAAAGAGTGGCGTACAGCAACAGTGGTCCCTCTCCACAAAGGTGGTGCCTCAACGGACCCTGGAAACTATCGCCCCATAAGCCTGACTAGCTTGGTCTGCAAAGCTATGGAAAGGATCATCATGGACCTCATAAATAAAGATATTGGGGACCTAAAGACACTGGATCCTACCCAGTTTGGCTTTGTTAAGGGCAGATCCTGCCTCTTAAACCTGGTTGACTTCTTTGAAACAGTCACCAAGGCCATTGACGAAGGGAAGGTGGTCCACACAGCCTATCTGGACCCGCAAAAGCCTTTGATACAATACCCCACTCAGGCATTATAGATAAGCTCACCAGCTTAAATATAAACCCCTATGTCACTAGATGGGTTGCAAACTGGCTCAAGGACAGAACCCACATGGTTAGAATTGCTGGAGCCATGTCAGACTCCAAACCAGTTACAAGTGGCGTCCCACAAGGCTCAGTCCTGGGACCTCTCTTGTTTGGTATATATTTTTCGGAGGTACAGGCCAACACGGAAGGACTGTGGCTGACCAAGTTCACAGATGACTGCAAACTGGGCGCCATAATCGACTCTCCAGCCGACACAAGCATCCTCCAAAACGGCCTCATAGAAACAGACAACTGGTGCCAGAGCCATGGCCTCAAGCTAAACGCCAAAAAGTGTATAGTCATCCCCTTTGGCAAAAACAAAGTGCCCACAAATTACCACATAGGTGGTAATCCATTAAGTACAGAAGAAGTCATTAGGGACCTGGGGACCCAAGTTGATAGCAATCTCTCATTTGACAACCACGTGGCCAAAGTGGTTAGAAAAACATTTTATATAGCCCACCTAATCATAAAGGGATTCACATCTAGATTAGGAGAGGTCATCGTGCCTCTTTACTCATCCCTCATCAGGCCCATAATCGAGTACAATGCCCCTTTTGGGATGTACCTTACCAAACACCTGCAGCAACTGGAAAGACCCCAAAAGTACCTCACCAAGAGGATCAAAGGGCTCAAACAGATGCCATATGCTACCCGGTTAAAGAAACTCCAGCTCTACTGAGTGGCATACCGCCTGCTCAGAGGTGACCTGTGCCTGACGTATAAGGCCATGTCCAACCCGGAATTAAGGGACATGCTGCACCTCAAAAAATCCAAATCCCATCGAGCTACACGCTCGAGAGACTTGAACCTCAGCACTGAAATAAATAGGACATGCTGGAGGGACAGATTCATAACCCAGAGGCTCCCTTCACTATGGAATAAAATCCCAGTCCAGGTTAGGCAGAGTCCCTCATTGACTCTCTTCAAGAGGAATCTTGATGAGTGGATGGGAGATCATAGGTTTACCCCGGGTATCACTTCTGTGTCACTGTTAGACAGAGGCACAGTATACTAACCTCGAAAAAGGGCATAGCAAAATTAATTTAAAATGGGTGGCGAAAGCCAAACATACTCTGGCTAGGCTTATAAATGCCCTAGGGCAGATAGCCTAGTATGAACCTATGAACCTATAAATCCCATTGTACTATCTTAATTTATTATTCACAGTTCAAGACCGCTCCAATATCTAACGTGCCAGTGGTTTTGAGAGACAGTGACACAGGCTAGTATGAAAGTTGACTTTACCAAAATACACATTAATTTTACAAAGCCAGAATTACAACAGTAAACAGCAGGGCTAGTCAACCCATTTCATTCACAAACACCCCCCCCCCCCCATTACTGAACAAAAGTATCTGCTTTGACCCTGCCAGGATTAAAGTAGAAATAATAGTAACATTTAGGTTACATGCCTGTATTAATTTCATTTAGTTGACAGAAACATTAGTCACAACTTGTGTGCCAGCTCACCTTACACAAATAAAAATAAAATTTTATTTTACTTTTGTTTACCCAGGTTTGTCCAACTGTCTTTAGTCAAAAAATAACCTTTTCAACATATGTCCAGGGAGAAAAACACTAACATATTACAAACATTTTTAAACAGATATTCAGTATATACATGAACAGATATAAAATAACATACATTAAGAATGACTCATACATTTGATAATTAGATTACATTCATCTGAAAGTGCAGACAACTTTTACAGTCTTGCAAAGCCGAAATTACAACAACAGTAAACAGCAGGGACAGTTGTTTCATTCACACATAGCTCCAATCCTTATTGCCCACCCCACCTAGGGTATCTGATTTGATCTTGTGAGGTGAAAAGACAAAAAAGGATAAAAGGCTCCATTGTTATTAATATATGTATTTTTTCTCATAAACAATAGCCAGAGTTCAGAGCTTGTGGTAACTCTTACTTCATTGAAATTCAAGTTACTCTTCTTGCAAAGCAAGTCAGAAGTACAACGGTAAGGCCACTCATTTCATTCACACATAGAAGGCATAGCCCCATAGCCTGATTGACTACTCACAGTATCTGCTTTGAGCCTACAAGGTTTAAAATAATGAAGAGAGAAGACAATAGTTACATTACTGTATTTCTTTTGCATTACATAGTCAAGAGTTTGCAGGTGATCTTACTTCAGTTAACTCATACACAGTTTAGTCATGGAAGGCCAGAGTTTCAACAGCTAAACATCCACACACCATCCTAATCTAGCTTGATTGACCCTGAAAAAAGATATTAGGTTAAAAATAAAACATTTAATCCACAAGCAGCCCCAAGCACACACTGCGTACCTAGTATCTTGTCTGATCCCTGCCAGGATAATTTATTAGAAAAAAGACATCCACAGTCAAGCAGCCTCCCGAACACACTCTCTCCTTAGTATCCGGTTAAACCTGCCAGGGTATTATTTAAAAATATATCCACAGTCTCCAAAATACACCCTGCCAGGATATTGTATTAAAAAAATCATCAACAGCCCCCAAAATACACAGACCACTAGTATTTGGTTGACCCTGCCAGTGTATTTTATTAAAAAAGGAAAGCATCAACAGTGCACAAAACACACTGCCGCCCCAGTGTCTGGTTAAGAAAGTCATCAAAAGCCCCCAAACACACAGGCCACTAGTATCTGGTTGACCCCTCCCAGGAAAAAAATGCAGAAAGTATCTGGTTGGCCCTTCCAGAAAAAAACAGAACAAACAAAAAAAAACACTGAGAACTTAATTATTTTTTTTGGGGGGGGGGGGTTATAAATAGCCTTCCTTGGCTTCTCTTACCTTAAAGTTTGATTCTGAGTCTCACTCAGAATAAAAAAAATCTGATCAATGGATTTCCTCCTCTCGCTCTTGCTGTCTCCCAATAAACTTAACTATGTCTAGTTTATGCACAAGAAGAGAACATGAAAGTAATTGGACTAATCAGCAGCCATGTCCCGTACTCAGATTACATGACGTGGCTGCTGACTTTACAATCCTGTCAGCCTGCATTATTCAGCAGTCTAAACTGCAATGACATCTGGGCATCTTCATTGATGCCTTCAGTCTTCCCAGTCTGGACTGTTTTAAAAACAGTCCAGAGACAAAATTTAATCCCCCCCTTCTAAATTGGAACTCGAGCACTACTCTGGGCTCCACAGCACATCTCTTCTTTGGATTTACACACTAGTTTGCAGTTCAGACTGCTACTAGCTACTACTAATGTGTAAAAAATACTAATTAAACTTTTTTTTTTTTTTTTTTTTTTTTTTTTTTTTAATGAGGAAGTTGGTGGGGCTGCAGCCCAGCAGTCCCATACCATGAGCCACCCCTGTTTATTGCATATGATGATTCTTGTTATAATCAGGGTTGATATACAGACAAATGCTATTGGAGTAAGATAAGTTTGTGATCTTAAAAAATAAAAAGTCTGTCTATCCATGTGTTCTCTGGGTAGTAACTGACAACACCACAGCAGTGTATTACATAAATTCAGGGTGTAGCAAAGTCATACCACCAGTCAGGCTGGCCATGAATTTATGGGAATTGGTCTTGTCCTTAAACCTTTGCTAATTGACATATTTGACAAAGAGTGTAGAATGGTGTCAAATGTCTTGCCATGGTCATGGAGTTTTGTGTAAAATAATTTGCCTTTGTTTAGGGTTACAGAAACTCTCTCAGAGAAGTTCACTAGGTTTAGAAACAGGACATACCTTTCCCAAACCCAAATTGGTTTGGATCACTGGTCTGAGTTCTCCCAATATCTGAGTTTATAACATCTATAATAATGTGTTCCACTGGTTTGCAGATAAGGCTTTTGAGGTTTATGGATTTATAGCTGCTTGGATAACTAGTGGAACATTGTTTGTGAAGGGGGTGACTACAGCTGTTTTCCCTGCCACAGATGCAAAGCTATATGAGAGGCTGAGGTTAAACAGACCATGGAGTTGATCACTGAGACAGTGCTTCAGAGTAGCTACATTATCAGGCCCCATGGAACTAGTGTTTTTGACCTCAGAGTCCAGAGGACTTATGTCGTGGAAATTTTTGAGGAGCTTCTATGGGTGAAAGGTGGGCAGATAGGGTAGGGCGTAGGGACTGGGGGAAAGCCTGAACTAAATTTGTCAGATAATATGCTGGCTGTTTCTTCAGAGGCATAATTATTCATGCTATTAAGTACCAGATCCATACAGTAATAGTTACTGTTTCTAGTTTCATGCAGTGATGGGTATTATTTCTAAGTCTCTTGAGATAGCTTAAACAGATTTGTGGTTGTCTTTGCTAGAAAGGGCAAAGTTCAGTTCTTATTTCCCCTTGGCAGACTTGATTTTGTTTCTAAGTTCTTGGTTTAGCTTCCTGACTTTGATTGTTAGATATGCTGCTTTTAGTTTGCTTCCAGTGGTGAGTAGTTCCTTCCTCTTTTTAAACAGCGTGTTTATGCTATGGCTCCACCAAATAGGTTTGTTTCTAAACTTGGTGCTATATTTGTTACAGTCTGGGACTGAGGTCTCCATGCAGAAATTAGGGGATCAAAGAAACTTTGTATGAGTGCAGACAAGTCTGCTATTGGGTCCTCATTGGAAGGAGGCCCTATAATCTTCCTGAGATTATCATACATTCAAAGTAAATTGACCGTGGGGAGATCTTTGAATGTGATAGTGTTCATGTGGTCTCTGGGCTGCTTTCGGATGGTGAAGACCATTATGTGATGGTCAGATTTAACTAGAGAGTGTATCCGTACAGGCAGAAGTGGCTATATTTGAGATAATCAATTCCAAAACACTGGAGCCTTCAGCAGGAGAACATACAATCTGGCCAAAAGACCAGCACTGATAACAGCTAGGAAACATGATGAGAATAGGGCTTTGAAGGAATCAAACTTAGATATGTATTGTTGGTTGCAGGAAGCATGGAGCATGTTCTATAGATGGCCAGTATGTGGAAGGAGGTTGTGTTTAAGTTTATTAAGATTTCAAGGAACTCATTGTAATTGTCCAACCATATAATTATTTGAATTAAAATATACATTGAGAAATATGGAAACACCACCACCTACTGCAGAAACACCCTCAATAGAGGATTTAAACATGTGATGGTAGTTGAAACCTTATAGAGAAGTTATGCTGCCCTTACAACACACCCATATTTCAGGAATAATGCGGACATCAATACTTTCTAGTATTGAGAGCTTATAGAGATGTCAATTTCTATTAAGCTTATAGCATTGAGCAATGTCTCCTTAAGCCTGCTCTGATCTGGTTTGGCTAGGTCAATAGAGCAGGTGCACCTTGCCTAAAAAAGCACTAGGAGGAATAGTGAATGGTTTGGTCAATATATGAAAGCCATGTGGTAAAAGTACAGGCCGTCCCTTGCAAGGCAGGTAGGAGTGTCAGCCATCTCCTTCCAGATGACACGCATTGGAACTCTGTGGAATGACACCAATTAATAAGCCAATTGTCAAAGTCAATCATCTTTTTTTGTATTGAGGCATTATTCTTGGTGAAGGTAGGATGCTACTTAACATTATTTACATACGAGGCTTAGATGCATACTTAGAAAAAAACAATCATGTCCATCTTTCTATAATAAAAGAAATGAGATCCCAAGTCATTGACTCCTACATGATCAATGACCATCATACCTCTCAACCTCTTACTGCAAGAAATCTGGACAAAGTCTGACAAAATCGGGGGACAAAGGGCTAAAATAGGGACACAATTTCAATATTGCTCTTATAAATTTATAAAGAATAACATGATTTGTATTACCATACATTTTCTAAAGGCTATCAAGTCTGAAACTCAAATGATTGTCATTATTTATTGATGTTAATCCTTAAATCATCCTAGTGATTTGTCAAAAAACACAATTTTTTATGGCTAACAGGCCAAAAATATGAGGGAAAATTCTGGATATTCTGTGAAAATCTATACAGCTGAGAGGTATGATGACCATGTCAAAGTTGTATTTTGGGTGAAGTGTCTTGAGAGTCCTAGTCATCTGCTGTAACCTGGCTCCAGGCTGAAAACTCACCACCACTCTATCTTTACTAAACCTTGTGAGTGGAGTGTCTGTGTATCTCACTATTGAGTCTCTTATAACTAGTACACCACCTTTCATTTTAACTGCTCTATGGTGCTTTATGAGTAAAGTAGAGCCAGCGTGGTGAATCCTCTGCATAATGTTTGTGAGTAAAGGTGTAGTATGCGAGCTTCTAGGAGTTGAGGAGTATGAGGGTCTGGTTATGCCTCAGAGGCCTCTTGGGCTTAGGAATAGACTTTTTTAAATACATTAGCATAAGTGGTTTTGTTTTTGATGAGTGGAATGCATATGGAAGGCAGGTAGTGACACTGACAACCTTGTGTGCTGTGCGCTTTTTTCTAGATGAGAAGCTAGCTCCCAACATAAGTAGATAATGGCACCCCTCACATACTGACTGTAGTAGAATTAAATGGTTGTCAGTAAACCTTAAGCACTCTTGAGTACTGCTTCAAGGTGCCTAATGCTAGCAGACAACCACTGTAGGGAGAAAAAGAGGTCTGAATGCCTGTGATCATAGAATGGGTGGGAGATGAGGGACGAGAACTCATTTGGCTCTAGTATATTAGGGTTCAATACCTGACTGGGGGGGCTTAGAAAATTTAGAAGGTAAACTTAATACCAATCAGAGGGTGCTCACAAAATCTGGAAGGCAAATGTACCCATATACATTTAGTTAGAACTCTTGAAGACAACATCTGTCAAGTTAGGGGTGAGGGACATTTGTGATGGAGAAGGGGCAAAATGCAGTGTGAATAGTAGCTAGGTGGTGAATTGCAGGAGGATGCAGATATTTACTACCTAGATACACTGATTGAACTCTGGCTTTCATGCTTGGAGTTATTGTACTGCATACAGGAAAAAAAAGTCTAGGATTATTGTTAGAGTTCAGTTGCTGGGAGTTGATATTTATAGAGTACACTGCACACCACCATTTTGTGGTACATTCTCCCACAAAATAGCTACCAGAGTTTAATTCTGAAGGCCCCCAAACAATTAGAACACTAACAGAATTCAAATTAGCAAAGGTAGGAAAAAAACAGTAAAATCAATTGTAAAATCAGTTGCAACATTATAAACAGCAATCTGTTAAGCAAAAATGACAAAAAGTTAAAAATAACCACTTCCCTTGATATATATGGACCAGGACTGGCAGATGGCATATCTGGCTGAAATATGTCATAATCAGTTAATTCAGCAAGGGTTAGTCTTTCATCTGAGAGCACAGCAAGTAAATGGAGAGCAAAGGCACACACAGCAAAGCAGTTTAAAGCAAACAAGAAAAACACAGTAGACACTAAAACTTAACGTCACATGTTGATGAATATAAACAGCAACAATGACAACCAAGACGATGAAATAATTACTAATGGAAATGTTTACACTTATAAAAATTTTAATATTTATAATTATTCTAATATTGTAATTAACAGTGTTTATTTTGATTTATTTGTGAAGGGTATGAAATTTATTCCTAATCCAAATTTTAATTTAACTGAATTATTGATAGATTTTAAGACATATGTCAGAAAGATCAATTTGGAAGTATTTTTTAATAATTCACCAAAAACTGAATATACTAATACTAGATCTAGTTACTTGTGTAATAAACCTAGTACTTTTACACCACCTAATCATCCTACTATAGATACTTTTGATAGAGTAGTAACAAGGGAATTATATCAGGAATGTATTAACTTGAAACAGATTACTAATATTAATAATTTATCACAAAATGAATTGACGTTATTAAATGAAATAAGGAATGATAATAACATTAGAATTATGAAACCAGACAAGGGGGGAGGGATAGTACTTTATGATAACATACAATATATTAAAAAAATATATGATATTTTGTATTTATCAGGTAATTATGAGACGATCTCCCTTAATGAATTACATATAGCTTATCAACGTATTGATTCATATATAGAGGAATATTTATTAGATGGTCGTATTACTGAAGAAATTTATAAATTTATAAAGGTTAAATTTCCTAAAGTAGCTTCACTTATAGGAATACCTAAAATACATAAACATACTATAGACTCTTCGTTTAGACCAATAGTTGCGGGTAGTTATTCCAAAACATTTTTTATTGGCAAGTATATAGATATTCAATTAAAAAGTATGTATTCGACTATCAAACATATGGTTAAGGATTCCTGGGTGTTTCTAGCTAATTTTCCAATAGATATAGTAAAAAACAGTAATAATTTCATTACTTGTATAACCACAGTTACAGTGGATGTTATTGACTTATTCTCATGTATCCCTAAGCAGGATGGCCTTGAGGCATTTAAAAATAGTATAGTTAAACATACTAATCTTGACTGGGATGAAATATGTCTATTGGTGGAAATGATGTCTATTGTATTAGATAATAATTTTATATATTTCGAAGGAGAATATTTTAAACAAACGAGGGGGGTAGCTATGGGGGTAGCCTGTGCCCCCATATATGCAAACCTCGTTATGCTACATTGGGAGGACACCATTTTGTTCCCCAGTCAATATTTCACACATGTGAAATACTATTCAAGGTTCCTTGACGATATTTACATCCTATGGGAAGGTGAGCAAGAAATGTTGCAACAATTTATAGGATTTTTAAATACAAGTAGTGAATATTTAAAATTTACTTATACTGTAGGTAAATATGGATTACCGTACTTGGACACCCATATTTCTTATAATGATGGTAATGTATATTCCACCATCCATAGGAAGAGTACTTTCTCTAATAGCTACTTAACATATAGTAGTTGTCATCCACATAAAGTTAAACAAAATGTTTTTAAGGGGCAATGTGTCCGTGTAGCACGTATGGTATCCAATTTCGAAGATATGAAAAAAAGAATTACAGTTTATCAAAAGTTTATTTACTCAAAGAGGATATCCTGAAGAAATGATGGACGCAACAATAACATACGTTACAAACCAATGGAATATTAAATATAGACCACTTTTGGGAGTTGGTGATATAATTTTTCAAAATGATGATACAAATTCCCATACAAACATATTAAATAATAACTATCATAAAATGTTTATACTACAATATAACATGGGTGTAGACCAGATTAAAAAAATTATTTATAAATTTTGGTATATGATTAGTAGTGATACTAGTTTAATAAAATTATTGGGATATTATTGGGATCCAAACCTAACTACATATATAAAATGGGTAAAAATATGAAATATCTTTTGGAACACAGACATATAGAGGAGAAAAATAAAAACTATTTAAGTAATAACACAAGAAGTAGTAAATGTGGATTCTGCAACCAATGCAGATATATGTCTTTGGAAAATAAAATAAAATTACGGAATGGTTTAAAATCTAATATAAAATGTAGATATGGCAACTGTAATACAAAAAATGTAATATATCTAGCAAAATGTAGAAAATGCTCAGGTTTTTACGTTGGAAAGACAGAAAGATGTCTTAAAAAACGTACATATGACCACATATATAGTATTAAGACCAAGGATAAAACTAATGCACTAGACACGTAGAGACTGACGGTGTTGATCATAATTTTATGTTTAGCATTCTTGACACTATTGAAATAGATCCTAGAGGTGGTGATATCAAAAGTTTACTTGCATATAAAGAAACATGGTGGCAGATATACTTAGATGCCACCACTTTTCCTGGTTTAAATGAATTTATATCTACTAAATCGTTATTATTAGTATAAAGTGAGGTATTTAATAAGAATAAGATATATATTAATTTATTGATTTATTATTTATTTATTACTTATTAATATTATCATTTGTTTGTAAACGTATTTATAAGCGAATTTATAATCATATGCAAAACAATATATATATATATATATATATATATATATATATATATATATATATAAACAAAAAATTTTTTACATTATACGTAAAACAAAGTTTTTAGCTAAGGTTTTTAAACAAGTTTCAAGAAATTTTAATAACTTTTTAACATATTTTTAAACAAAATTTTTTTTTAGATACGTTGTTTGAAGTATGATTACATAATAGTCCATGCTCATCTTCACTGTCTATGTTGCTGTTATAGTTATAGTTATCATTATTATTACCATTATTATTTTTATTGTTATTATTATTATTGTTATTTAAATAATCAGTTATTTAAGTAACTAAGTATTATTATATATTATAAAGTATTTGGTTACATATTTCATCTAGAATATTATTAATAATAATTTTGAAAAAATAAACAATTTGGATTTATCTGCACATAAATATATATATTTTGCCATTACTATTTAACATATATTCCTTATATATTCCTTATATATTTCTTAATATTTTGTCTATATACAATTTTTTTAAACATTAATAGGTTTGTTGATGTTCGCATTACATTGTTTACACATTTTTATGTATTAATATGACTATTTAATTAAGACATTGTATTTTATTGATGCATTCTTTTAAAGTATTGTTCTTTATGTATTGTGAATATTATGGGTAGGTGACTCTTTTGTAGTCATTTAGCTATTTGCACATACACTTGTATACACGTGTTAGTATGTTTTTAAAAATTAATGAGTGGTTTTGGCGCCACTAAGTTTACTTAAGAAGCAGATTTACATGTAAGTAGTAGTTCTGATGAAGACCAGTAATGGTTGAAAGCGCTTAACTCTCTCCGTATGCTACTTTTGTTTATTCATTTGTTTACGAGTCTGCTTGTCGATTTTGTCCGTGTTCGTGTTTGTATTTCTTGTTATTAAACTGTGGATTACTATTGGCAGTCGTTTGGCACTTATTGGTGTGTTCCTGGCTTTTTTGAAGACACTAAAACTTCTCATAATCCAGCTAACCTGTTGATATTTGTTTATTCTATTACCAATTGCTATTTTTGTAACTAGATCATAACTGGAAAGGGACATAGTGGGTTAGTGTACCCATCTGAAAAAGATAAGATAAAGAATTGAGCAAACATAAATAGAGTTTTGACAGTTACAGATGATAAAAACAATTAGACTAGCATTTTAACTGCGGTATGTACTGCTTGATCCAAAGTTGTCCTTACATTGACAAATGGTAATCACATTGTAACCATAAACAGTAGGCTTTTTATGAGTTGAACTTCAAATTTCTGCATGTGGTAAAATGGCTTTGCCTCACAATTGTATGTTATAGATGGCACTGTTAGACATGTCAGTATGAAACACATTCATTATATTTCTGCTTCTACATAAACCCTAAGAAAGAACAAAACATAAACAAGTGCCCTGCACAAATCTCTTGATAAAATGCTTATCTGCTCTACACAAAGCTCATCAGTGTCTCAGTGAAGATGTGACAAACTTTTCTATGGTATACAAATCACATAAGTGCTTCAATCACTCCCTGACAATACAAATCACACAAATGCTTCAGTCACTCCCTGACAATACAAATCACACAGATGTTTCAAGAACTCCCTGACAATGCAAACCACACAGATGCTTCAATCACTCCCTGACAATACAAATCACACAGATGCTTCAATCACTCCCTGACAATACAAATCACACAGATGCTTCAATCACTCCCTGACAATACAAATCACACAGATGCTTCAATCACTCCCTGACAATACAAATCACACAGATGCTTCAAGCACTCTCTGACAATATAAATCACACAGATGCTTCAAGCACTCCCTGACAATACAAATCACACAGATGCTTCAATCACTCCCTGACAATACAAATCACACAAATGCTTCAATCACTCCCTGACAATACAAATCACACAGATGTTTCAAGAACTCCCTGACAATACAAACCACACAGATGCTTCAATCACTCCCTGACAATATAAATCACACAGATGCTTCAATCACTCCCTGACAATACAAATCACACAGATGCTTCAATCACTCCCTGACAATACAAATCACACAGATGCTTCAATCACTCCCTGACAATACAAATTACACAAATGCTTCAAGCACTCCCTGACAATACAAATCACACAGATGCTTCAAGCACTCCCTGACAATCAGTTCAAAGTGCAGTAAGTAGTAACTGAACATTCCGTACTCATGCGATTCAGTACATTCTGTATACTCTGTGCAATAATTGCTTTTCCACATGTGCAGTATTCAATGAAGGCTGCTACCAGTGTAATAGAAGTATCTCAGATCTTGTCAGTCTTGTTTAGTGTATGTATATGTTTCTGTACTATTATATGTCCTTGTTACTCTCTGTGGTTGTATGTGATATATAAACTCGGAACCGAAGCAACGTAATTTTGTTTAACTTGCACTGTGTGTGTGGGTCTGTATGACAATAAAGTTTACTTTGACTTTGACTGTTGACAATACAGATCTCACAGATGCTTCAAGCACTCCCTGACAATACAAATCACACAGATGCTGAATCACTCCCTGACAATACAAATCACACAAATGCTTCAAGTACTACCTGACAATACAAACTACAGAAATGCTTCAAGCACTCCCTGACAATACAAATCACACAGATGCTTCAAGCACTACCTGACAATACAAATCACACAGATGCTTAATCACTCCCTGACAATACAAATCACACAAACTACGTGACAATACAAACTACAGAAATGCTTCAAGCACTCCCTGACAATACAAATCACATAGATGCTTCAAGCACTACCTGACAATACAAATCACAGAGATGCTTCAAGCACTACCTGACAATACAAACTACAGAAATGCTTCAAGCACTCCCTGACAATACAAATCACAGATGCTTCAAACACTACCTGACAATACAAATCACACAGATGCTTAAGCACTCCCTGACAACACAAATCACACAGTTGCTTCAAGCACTCCCTGACAATACAAATCACACAGATGCTTCAAGCATTCCCTGACAATACAAATCACACAAATGCTTCAAGCACTCCCTGACAATACAAATCACACAGATGCTTTAAGCACTCCCTGAAAATACAAACTACAGAAATGCTTCAAGCACTCTCTGACAAACTGCTTTTTGAATGTGTTCTCCTCACCTCCCACATGGCATGTGTTGTTTGAAATGCAATTTAAAATGAAGACTCCATCACAGTGCCTACATGGCCAGTCCTCTCTGACACTGACAATCTAAACAAAATATTATATTTCTCCATGCTTTTTGTAGGATTATCATCTAGGTGCCATGGCCTAATAATAAATTAATTACAATGGCCGTTATACAACATGTTATAGCTGTCCTATGCTCTTTGCAATTTTATCACCCTCACAGATTTTTCAAAAGGTCACATGAACAGACAGGGTAAGCTGTCTGACTTTTTATACAATCTGGTACTGCATGCAAAAGTTGCTCCTTGAACATCTTCCCAACAAAAACTCAAACAGTGACCAGACAGACTGATCACCTCATGTACATAGTCTATTTGAAACCAGGAAAAAAAAGGCACTGTGATAATAAATTAAAACACTAAAATATGCTGCTACTCTGTTGTGCATATTATAACTGTGAAGTAAAATAAACAGGATGGATGTGTATTTGTCAGCCAGGACTTTACAGAGGAGGGGTTGTAATGCTGCTAAGAGCGTCAAGTACTTTTTTAACTCATACTGACCATAACTTGTTTGGTCTTCAGGTCAGGAAAGGACGAGGGTAACGTAGGGATATGGAATGGGTTTGTCTTATGTCCATATGAGGGTTGTCAAAGCACAGCACCACTTTGAAGAAAGGCAAGAGATGATATGTTTTGACAATAGCTGTGAGGAGCAGACAATGTTGTGACAACTGTTGCTGGAAGTGACGGAAGGCACAGAGTGTAATATGGAGGTCCAAGAGTATGATGGTGGTTGGGCTGTGTGAGGAAGGAAACAAATGTATGTTATGCAAAAGCAGATAAAAATCAATGCTAAGTACCCAAAACAAAATACTACAACCAAAATAAATACTAAAGATTGGAAGGTGAGCTCAAAGTGACGAGGTTGTTTGGTAAATGATGCAGTCATTGTACTGGCAGTTGTGATCCATAATAATGTACAGATGCAATTTTTGCTAAGTGTTAATTTCAGATCAAGGCTGCAAAAAGCAAGGTAATGGATAGTGAAAAGAGACAGTGCTTGTATGTCAGTGTGTCTGTAGGTATGTCTGTGGAAGTGTGTCTGTGCATGTGTGCATAAGGTTTTTGATAGTAGCATTATTGTATTTGGGGATTACAAAGGGGAGATGATAAGGTTATTTGTGCATCTTGTATATGTGTGATATATTGTAGAAAAAAATGAAAATAACACACAAAACATTAAAGACAAGTAAAACTGCACCAGAGCATGTGTTCTGCCATCTTGTGAATATGACTGATAGTGGCAGTCATGAATGGAAACAATTCCCTATGGATACACACAAGGCAAGCAGGTAGAAATGCAAACAGAAGGAATTAACTGTGGTTTACTCGGGCTGAGCAACTTTGCTACTGGATCTCTGTTAATATATGGACAGGATACTGTTTAATGGATGGTAACAGCTGGTATGAAATATTTAAATGTCACTTTATTCTTCTGTGTTTTCCTTCTTCAGATCCATTTGCAGTGTGCTCCAGAGAGGGTTTTTCTTTTCCAGTTGTAAAACTAGTACTAGAATGCTTCTGATTATGGCTACTAAGCAGCAGAATGAAGTTACAACCTTTTCCCAATTTGTGAATGTGGACAGCTACACAAGTCATAAGTTTTCTTCCTTCTCTATGGCCTCTACCTGCATACTAGAAATGTTTGACCTTTGACCTGTCTAGGTGGCTGATACTACAGACTAACCACTGACCAAAAGTGCATTCCATGGGTTCACTCTCTCATTAATCTTCTTGACAGTTTCATAGTTAATTTCATGTTTGCAATTGCTTGTGCTATATTCAGGAATCATATCCCCAGTAGGAATGTGCTGAGCTATAAACATGGATGGATTCCAAATGTTTGCTGTGAAAGGAAATAAAGGAGGGATTCCATACAGTACACACATTCCCTGCACTGACACACTGCATAAATGCCTTACAGCTGTGCAACCACTGTTACAACCTCCCTGCTTAGCCATGTGGCCATTTGTTATTGCCTCTGACTTTGCAGGTATAAAAGTCGGACAGGTATACATTCTTCTTTTTCTTCTGATCAAGAAGTGTGAGGTTACTGGGATCAGTTTTATGCACTGGAGTGATAATATTTTAGAAAATCTATACTTCTGTTTTCTCATAAAGGTGATACTTCATAAATAAAATCAATCTGTTTTATATATTATCATTTACACAGAGCTGATGAATGAAGATTCCTTGCAAACTCACTTTAAAACTGTGCAGATATCTTGCTGCTGCTAGCCCAGGCAGTACTGTTTGCTGAAATTAGAGAGAACTGGTTGTACATGCTGTACAGTGCTTTGAAAAATAATTCAGAGACTGTGACAGGCTCCCTTCTTTTTCAGTACAAACTCATTCATGAATTTTTTTACAGTAAAACAGTTAAACATGTTCTACTATTTCTATATTGTTGATTAACATCAAAGGCAAGGACAGCAATTCTCCTTTTATCATGAATATAAATTAAAAAAAATGACAGCTTAGCAGTCTGTTCTGATTCCTTGTGGTTCTAAAGTGTCTATATCATTTTATCGAAGGTTCATTCCTGGGAACCTTTGTACATTGATCCATATACAAGTAAAAAATCCAAGGCTCAACCTTAGACTGGATCCTAGTGTCTGACCCAAATAAAATCTCCACCTCTGGGACTTTACCAAACAGTATCAGCGACCACCTACCAGCCTTTGCCATCTGTAAAACTACTACAACAGCCAATAATCACCACTTAAAACTAGTAAGAGACCTGTCCAATTTCTCACCTGACCCTCTAAATGAAATCTTATATCATACTAACTGGGCTCCATTAAACTCCATTCCCCTAGATGATGCAGTTGAATTATTCAATTCAACATGTCTCAAAATCCTAGATGAGGTAGCACCACCCAGAATAAAAAGAGTCAAGACTAACCATGCAACTTGGCTCACTAAATCCACAAAGCAAATCATGTCATCTAGAGACAAAGTTTGGAGAACATGGCTAAAACACAATAACCCAGCTGACCTGGTACAATACAAACAACTACGTAATCAAGCCAAAAGACAGGTTATTAAAGATAAAAAAGACTATTACCATAAGTTACAAAACCAGCATAGACTAAACCCTCAAACATTCTGGGGAACAATAAGTTCCCTTATTCACCCAGGGTCTAACTCCAATCCCTGCCCATACCCTGATAAACCCCCCTCTGATATAGCCTCTCTCTTTAACTTATATTTAATTGACACCATTGCCAAGCTGACCACTACTTTCCCCTCTTCAAACCTAAACTCACCAGACCAACATACTACTCATTCTAAACCATCCTCACTACCATATTTTTCTTTCTGTCCCATGCCCATAAGCACCATAAAGAAACTGCTTCATAAACAAAAACCCTGCTCCTGTGCTCCTGACAACCTACCTGCTGAATTCCTAAAAATAACTGTTGATTCCATTGCTTACCCCATTAGCATACTAATCAATAGATCAATCCAAGAATCCTATGTACCTAATATCTGGAAAAAAGCTAACATTCTTCCTCTGCACAAAGGTGGCAAACATTCTAACATCTCAAACTTCCGGCCATTAGCCATTCTCTCCCCCATCTCTAAAATACTACAAAAATGTGTCTACACCCAACTTCTCAACCACTTAATCAACACCCAACTACTCACCCCAACCCAACATGGCTTTAGACCAGGCCTTAGCACAAATACAGCCCTCATCTCCTTTATGGATACAGAAAATCAGGCACGCGATTTGGGTCTGATCGTCTCTTCACTCTTCCTCAACCTTTCAAAGGCATTTGATACAATTTCTCACCCTATTTTACTCTCTAAGCTTAATAATCTAGGTGTCTCACCCCTAACCCTTAATTGGTTCTCAAGCTACCTTTCCGACAGATACCAATCAACCAAATGGCAACAATCCTCTTTCACCTTCCTAAAAATCTCCACTGGTGTCCCCCAAGGCTCATTATTAGCCCCCTACTATTCAACTTATTCAACAACAATCTTCATGAGTCACTAATACATGCTGACATTATACAATACACAGATGACTCAACAATTATCTGCACTCCAAAAACCCTTCTGAGTTTCAACTACTAACCCAAAATTCCTTCACATCCACTGAAAAATGGATGTCAAATAATCACCTTGCTCTCAACCCAAACAAGACCAAGCTGATTCTATTCACTCCCAGAAAAACAGCACCTCTAAACAGGGCTGAATTCTTTATCCACTCCCAAAAGAATACCTCCATAGAAGTTGTACCCAGTACTAAACTGTTAGGCATCATTATTGATGAAACCCTAACATTTGAACCCCACATACTCAATAACATCAAAAAGACACATCAGAAACTAGGTACCCTCTATAGACATAGCTATTACCTAAATAACAATACCAAAAAAATACTAGCCTCAGCTTTCCTACTTCCATCCATCCTATATGGTGCCCCGATCATAGGTTCATAGGTAGGTACTAGGCTATCTGCCTGAAGGCATTTATAAACCTAGCCAGAATGTGTTGGCTTTCACCACCCCCTTAGATTAGTTCCCTGTGCCTCTGTCCAGCAGAGCCACTGAAGTGATCCCCGAGGTAAACTTTCTGTTTCCCATCCACTCGTCATTTCTTTTGAAGAATGTTAGCGAGGAGCTCTGCCTAATGTAGATTGGGATCTTGTTCCAAAGCATGGGAAGTCTCTGGGACAGGAATCTATCCCTCCAGCACGTCCTATTTATTGTTGTGATGAGGTTTAGATCCCTAGAGCATGTTTCTCAAGGGGATAAGGTTTTCTTTAGGTGGAGCATGTCCATCAATTCTGGGGTGGGCATGGCCTTGTATGTCAGGCAGAGATCACCTCTGAGTAGGCAGTATGCAACCGAGTACAGCTGTAATTTCTTCAGTCGAGCTGCATAGGGCATCTGTTTGAGGCCAGTGATCCTCTTGGTGAGGTACTTCTGTGGTCTTTCCAGCTGTTGCAGGTGTCTTGTAAGGTACATCCCAAATGGGGCATTGTACTCTATGATGGGTCTGATGAGTGATGAGTAGAGGGGCACAATGACCTCTTTTGATATGGATGTGAACCGTTTTGTGATTAGGTGGGCCACATAGAAGGATTTTCTAACCACTTTGGCAATGTGATTATCAAAGGTGAGATTACTATCTACTTGGGTCCCCATAATGATCCCCATAATGATCCTCACTAACTTACACTTTTCACTAAAAAAACAAACTTAATATATGCTACAATAAAGTTGCCAGATTTGCAACAAATGCTAAATCACTGCAACAACTAAACTGGCTAGAACTACCACTCTATCTCAACTACCTCCACTTAAGTACTGCACACAAAATAATATATAAACCAACAGCTTGTCCATCTCTCTCCTCTATATTAATGCTGTACCATCCTAGCAGACACCTTAGATCAGAAAACAAAGTTCTACTTAAAGTTAACAAACCTCAACTGTCAGCTGGCCAAATGCTCTAGTCCTTCACTACCTCCAAACTTTGGAATAACCTCCCAACCTCAATAACCTCCATCTCATACCCTGCTCTCTTTAAAAAATCCCTTAGACAACATCTCTCTACCTGCTGGTTATGCCCATGCCAAAAATAACTCTTCTTCTCTTCATACTACTCTTCATATTAGTCTTCATACTTCTCTTCATATTACTCTTCATACTACTCTTCATATTAGTCTTCATACTTCTCTTCATATTACTCTTCATACTACTCTTCATACTACTCTTCATATTACTCTGCATACTACTCCTCATACTACTCTTCATACTACTCTTCATACTACTCTTCATACTGCTCTTCATACTGCTCTTCATATTACTCTTCATACTACTCTTCATATTACTCTTCATACTTCTCTTCATACTACTCTTCATATTACTCTTCATACTACTCTTCATACTACTCCATACTACTCTCCATACTACTCCATACTACTCTTCATATTACTCTTCATACTACTCTTCATACTCCTCCCACTCTCTGGGAACTACATGTATGTGCTCTTAGCAGGTCTGCAGCCATAACTATGACTGCTACTACACTGCCTACATAGCTTTTAAATGAGTGTAAATAACTGTATACGACGTAACTGTTTTCTGCCTCCCAACCAGTAAATTGTAATGGCATCTGTATGACTGAAATTACATGTTTATATCATTATGTACTGCCATAAAACTGCAATGGAAATGCTAAAAGATTGTAAAGAAAATGCTATTTGATATTTGTATTCTGTAATGTGAAAATTATGTGGAGCTTTTCTCCTCGGGCCTCTACTGAAAATGGGCTCACCTAGGCCCAGTGGACTTTCCCGGTAAACAAATACAATAAATAAATAAATAAAATAAATATACAGATAAACTTCTGCGAACATTCAGTTCAATGAATTATTTTCCCAGGGAAAGTAATGAGTTGCCTAGCATCAGAAATTTGCCCTTTCCCCATTGTAGTGTGATCTTAGAGTTGGTATATATAGTTGGCGGGGGTGTGGGGTGCGCAGCCCCCTCCCACACACACACTTGGGTGGGTTTAAAACACCGTGCTTTGTAAGACAGTCCAAATGCTGGGCAACTCATTACTTTCCCTGGGAAAGTAATTTGTTGAACTGAACATTTACTGTATATGGTTCAATGAACAAAGATTCGCAGGAATGAACCTTCAATAAAATGATATAGATCTAGTTCTAAAGTAATAACATTTATTCTAATCATTTATCTTTATAGTGTTATGAAAAAAAAAATATATATATATATATATATATATATATATATATATATATATGGCAGAGGGTGTGTGTATATGTGTATATTATATATTATTTATTTATTTATTTATTTTTTAATGCACAACCTATATGTGTAATCAACACATTTGCCCACATCCTGTGTGCATTATAGACTCCCTTTTCAATCAGAAACTGTGGGCTGGATTCCAAGATGACTTCAGCATGAAGTAACACATAGTGCAGAGCAGCTAATCCATGCACGAGACCAAAAGATAGGGTTCTACCAGTCCCCATTCAGAGTATGCTAATGGAAGCTACCAGGGCCCTGCATCTATTTCTAAATGGAGAATTGGGCTCACCTTGTGTTAGAAAAATATGTATTAATATATGTTTAGTGCTTATTAGAAGCTAAAAGAGTTAACACATTTCATTCTCTTTTATGTACAGCTTAATTCTGTATGAAATTATAAGATGATTTTTCAAACTACAGTATGCTTCCTGAAACTGCAAGATGCACCCTTTCCTAGTATTTGCTAGCACAGCAAAATTCATGTTTATGCCTTTTGGAAATGTACTGAGAAGCAGGTGATTATCTGCTAGGTCAGGAAAATGAATGAATAGGGTATGAATAGAACAATACTGTTTTCTATAATATGATTGAATATGAACAATCAGCTCTGTTCGTGTTATGAGAACATGCACAGCTGCGGAAAAGAAGAGATACATGAAACAAAAGACTGCTTGAAGAATCTGTACTTGCTTTGTGCTCGAATTAGCTATAGTACCTTGAATGGTAACGTAACATAGTGGGAAGCTGTATCTAACCGGTGGTCACCAAGGCCACGTTGTTTTTCTTAGGAAATTTTTCATAAAATTGATAGTGCAAGCAGAAAATCATGGACAAACAGCTGCTATGAAGTAATGATGTTAAAACTTGTGATCTGTTACATCAGCTTGGTAGGCAATGTCTTGTTAGAAAATGTATAAAAATGACCTTACTTTCTGATTTTAGTTAGACAAACTCTGTATTAGCACGTTTTTGTCTCCTTGCTGCAAGATTAAAGTGCCTTAACCTGAATCTGCCGTGTATTGATCATTTTGAAGTTTTTTTTTCCTTTGACAGATTGGTCCTTCGGACCGGAAACTCTCGCTCTAGCTCAGGTCAGATGGGCCCGGTGGCATGAAACCGTACGGGAAAGAGGCCACATCGGTTCTTCTGCTCTGAAAGACCTCCGACTAAATTGTCGTTCAAAAGAGGCCAGCCACTGTTTCTGATCTGCGATTGGAGGACGAGTCAATGGTTCCATCAGTCAGACGGTCAATCATGGAGGCTCAGGTAAGGAGGAATTTACCTTTTCTCTGTTTCAGATCAGGGACTTGTTACAGTATTTGTTTTTGTCAGGGAGATTTTGTATAAATCAGGGACAACAGGATAGGTAGGCAGTTATTCTAGATAAACTGTGAAAAAAGAAAATCGTGGTACTACGTGATAAGAAGGGTTACGTAACAATTTCTAAGTTAAGACAACATGGGAAATAGGTGCACAAAAAGATCCCGAGATCCGCCATTAACCGAAGACGCGAAATATATTCAATTACAACGTGCCGATAACGTTAGGTACTATACAAAATGGGTTAATAAATACAAATTTGATGGCAAATTAGGCAAACCTTCACTTATCAAACTTGTCAAACAACTTAAAACAGACGCAAAAGGTCAAGTAAAAAAGCAACGCCAATTGGGAGTTCCTCAGGCACACAGGTGGCTTGAGGAAGAAAACCACAGGGAACAAAAGATTAAAAATTCAAAAGCAATGTTTTTAGACAAAGAAGACAATAACCTAGTAATAGCATCGGCCCCTCCACCCCCTCCACTTCCCTTACCAGAATATGAATCAAGTGGACAAGTTGATCCACCTCTGCTATACCCAACTGTCCCTGCGAAATCAAAACCGTTTGTCAGAGATCCTGTCGGGACTAGGTCTCGAACACGTAACTTAAGAGGGGATATTGAATTATATGAAATAAATAAAAATTCATGAGCTATGAGTGAAGAAGAGATATGTCCACTCATAGAAGTACCAAATCCACAGGCAGGACAGGCAGGACAGGACCCAACTCTTCTAGTGTATAGACCGTGGACACCGGAAGACATCCGGAAAGCCACAGAGGGAATTCCCCATCCGAAAGTTAATTTTAGAAAATTCCTAGAAGACTTACAGGGCATGAGGT
The DNA here is from genome assembly GCF_019279795.1 of Protopterus annectens. Lineage (NCBI taxonomy): Eukaryota > Metazoa > Chordata > Ceratodontiformes > Protopteridae > Protopterus > Protopterus annectens. Next base: position 1,215,469,170 of record NC_056731.1, on the reverse strand, counting down.
TAAGTTACCATTTAAATGGAGAAGAAGTAGAGAAACTAGTCAGACAAATTGTAGGTCCAGATTGGCAAATGATCAGTGGCAACTGGAATCCCCATGACGCAGAACATAAGCCACTCCCACATAGCAACGCAGAACTGGATAACAGAGTGAAAGGTCTAACAGACCGAATCTCTGAGAAATGGAAGCCTAGGGCAGACTGGACTTGCATTAATCAATGCATCCAACAGGAAGGTGAAACTGTTGATAGATATTATGCTAGATTATTAGAGTGTTTTAATAACCATTGTGGAATGCAGGTACCTGAAGACCAAACACATGATTCCCCATATGAACAACAACTAAAGAATGCATTTTTGAAGGGTAGTATTTCACCCATAAGTAGTTTCATTACAAAGCACATGGTAGATCACCGTACAAGTAGATTACAGTCATTACTTGAATATGCGAGACATGCCGAAAGGCATTTTAATAGCAAAAAGAAAAAGAAAAGCCAAGTATTTGCAGTAGAAGACGGAGCAGAAGTCTTTGTAGTACAGCCTGGGAAGAAGGGCAAGAAAAATGCCCAGGGAAACAAACAATCTGATAAGTGATCAGAGGAGTTTGAAGAGAGAAAGAAGAGGGGTGAATGTTTTAAATGCGGGAAAAAGGGACATTTGGCAAGGGATTGCAGGCAAAACAAAAAGGTAGCCACGGAAGATAAGGAGGGTGAGGACTGACTATATGATAGTCAAGAATCACTAGAAGAGAATAACCAAGAAAAGACAAATGCAAATGTGATAGATGGAGTAGAGATGTGATAGAAGAAATAGAGAAAGTACAAGAAATCACCAATGGTGAAGAAAATGAAATTTTAGACTTGGCATTATTGAGCCTAGAGCTCTATTTAGCAGATACAAAATCGGAAGTTACACTTCTGGTAGAGGGGAGGGAAGTTAAATTCCTGTGTGACTCAGGGGCTTCACGGACCCTGATATATCCTTCCAAACTACCAGAAATTTCAGAATCACTTGATTATATATTAGTAAAAGCAGCTAATGGACAGCTGTATCGGGAGCCACTCTCCCATAGCATAGGAATAACTGACCCTGTTTCAGGGATAACCCAGAAGAGCAAAATTGTTGTTTCTGCAAAATGCCCAGTAAATCTTTTGGGCAGAGACCTTATGCAGATATTTGGCATAGCAGTAGTTCCAACCATGCAGGGTATGGAAGCATAGCGACAAATGGATACTTTTGTGGTGCGACCAGAGGGTGAAACATTTTATTGGTACAGCCAGGACTTGGTTACGACTGGTCCAGGGGCAGTAACTGAAGAACTGATGAATGTAGCCATCAGTAAATCCCCCTCCCTTGACACTGATAAACAGCATTTGTTGCATTTTACTCTATATTACTGTAGCATACCAGGACCTGATAAAGAATATGAACAAGAACTGTTTAGAAACCATGCTAACAGATTAGTATTGCATAATCTGTACTGGGACATAGAAGGGAACAGTGTAGTTAGCTGTTCATTGCCCCAGGAATTCCTAGCACTTTATAAATCTAATCGATTACCACATGTTAGTTTAACTAAAGACAAGAATGTGAAGTGGGCAGACCTAGGAGAAAAAGTCACAAGGTGGGAAAAACAGACAGAATTAGAACTGTCAGAACAGGGAGTACAAAAGCAGAAGTTGAATTGGATAACACAGACACACCCAGCTGTGCACTTGCAGGCAAGTGAGGACAGCTGAGTAGCACTCTTACTAGAAGAAGAAGAAAAAGCCTTACGAGGCATACCAGAGACTCTCTGGTCAACAGGAAAATCAGATGTAGGACTTATTTGTAAAGCAGGACCAGTTACTAATACGCCAAAGTCAGCATTTAGACCTCAAAAGAGACAGTATCCCTTAAGAAAGGATGCAGAAGTAGGAATCAAACCTATAATAGCAGCCTTACTTAAGGAAGGAGTATTGATAGAATCTCCCGATTCACCATGTAATACACCCTTATTTCCTGTTAGGAAAGCAAATGGAGAATGGCGTATGGTCCAAGATTTACAAGCTGTAAATGACGCAGTTATACCTACGATGCCAGATCCACACACCTTATTAAATGATTTGAAGCCTCAACATAAGTATTTTTCTGTGGTAGATATTAACAATGCGTTCTTCTCAATACCGATACACCCTGACAGCCAACATTGGTTTGCATTCACATTTCAGCGGAAAAGGTATACATACACGCGACTACCACAGGGATACTGTGAGAGTCCAACAATATTTGCACAGGAAATGGCAAGTAACTTGGCGGGATTTATCCCTCCGAAAGGCAGCCAGATTTTACTTTATGTAGACGACATTCTGCTGGCAGCCCCCACCCAGCAAGAATGCAGAGAAGATACCATAGCGTTATTACAATTTCTAGCCACTCAAGGACACAAAGTAAACAAAAACAAACTGCAGCTTTGGAAAAAAATAGGTTAAATACCTGGGATATGTAATATCCAAAGAAGGCAGAATATTAGATGAAGACAGGAAAATAGCAATATTACAAGCACCCAAACCGACTACCAAGAAGGAAATGGTGTCCTTCCTAGGTACGACTAATTTTTGTCGGAGTTGGATTCCAAACTATGCCTTGGAGTCTGCTCCACTGACCACCTTAATACACAAGAAGCCTATGGAGGCACAAGATTCGTTACAATGGACACCAGAAGCAGAATCAGCTTTCTGCAAATTAAAACAACTGATAGCATCCTCATTAGTTTTAGGATTACCGAACTATCATAAACGATTTTTCCAAACTGTAGATTGTAAGCAAGGCTATATGACATCAGTGTTAACACAGCAACATGGGGACAAACAACACCCCATAGCTTACTATTCATCACAACTAGATCCAGTGGCACGATCCTTGCCCCACTGTGTACAAGCAGTAGTCGCAGCTGCAATGGCAGTACAGGCTTCAGCCTCAGTAGTGTTGTTCCACCCTCTCACACTGAGAGTGCCTCATGCAGTTGCGATTATTTTACCGCAAGAAAAAGTGGCATATCTTTCTCCTGCTAGGCATCTTTCCTGTATGACTATACTGCTGAGCCAACCTCATATGACAATTGAACGATGCACAACTTTGAATCCGTCAACCTTGCTCCCAACCCCTGCAGATGGCAAACCACACTGCTGCCTGCAGGAGATTGAGCAAAAGACACTGCCTAGAAAAGATCTCATGGATGTTCCCTTGGATGATGCCGAGGTGACATACTATGTGGACGGCTCGTGCAAAAAGGGTCCTACAGGACAGAATCTAGTAGGATATGCAGTAGTTTCTGATACTGAGATTTTAGAAGCAAAGTCTTTACCACATAACTTATCTGCACAAGCAGCAGAACTGATTGCTTTGACAAGGGCATGTATCTTGGCAAAGGGTAAATGTGAACATTTTTACTGACAGCCAGTACGCTTTTTCTACTGTACATGTTTTTGCGCAACAGTGGAAAAATAGAGGAATGATAACATCTACTGGTAAACCGATTAATCATGCGCAATTTATTTTAGATTTGTTAGAATCTATTCAGTTACCTCAGAAAGTAGCTATTTGTAAATGCGCAGCTCATACCAAACAACAGGACAGGATTTCAAAAGGTAATGCGAGAGCTGATACAGCTGCAAAGCAGGCAGCTTCAGCTTCAGAAGTATTTCGTTTGAGTGAGGAATTATAACCTTCTGAGATTTTAGATTTAGAAATGTTAAAAACAATGCAGACACTTACTACAAATGTAGAAAAACAAAAATGGATAAAACGAGGAGCAATTCTTGAGAAAGGGCTGTACATCTCCAAAGAAAGAAAACCAATTTTGCCGTCTAACGTGTTTAGATATGCAGCTTTGTTGAGCCATAGGCAGTGCCATGTCTCAACAGGGGGATGGTACAGTTAGTGAATCGAGTGTTTACAACGTATGGATTTACAAACTACACAAAAAATTTTTGTGCAGCATGCCATGTTTGTAACAGGCATCATGCACAGGGGGCACTGAAGTCTAAGCAAGGGAGTTTCCCTACACCACCGTACCCGTTCCATACTATCTGTATGGATTTCATAGAACTAAACAAATGCGAAAATAAAAAGTACTGACTTGTCATTATAGATATGTTTTCCAAATGGGTGGAAGCTTTTCCGAACAAAAATCCAGATGCAGCTACTGTTGCAAAAGTCCTCGTTAAAGAAATTATTCCTAGATTTGGCATACCGGAAAAGATCTATAGTGACAATGGCACACACTTTGTAAATCAAACCATACAACAATTAAGCCGTTATTTTGGGATTTCCTTGAAAAACCATTGTGCATACCACCCCCAATCTGCAGGATTAGTAGAGAGGCATAATGGGGTTCTGAAAAATAAGCTTAAGAAATTGATTAGTGAGACAGAAGAACTGGGTGCACTGTCTGCCTCTGGCACTGTTGAGCATGAGAACTGTTCCAAATGCAAAGGGGTTAACTCCTTTTGAAACACTGTTTGGGAGGGCATATTATATACCTCAGTGGAAACCTCTCATGCCTGCAGACCAGGAGGCTGACAGTTCACTTGCAGAGTATATGAGGAGACTTCTGAATAACAAACAACTTCTGCAGTTAAATTCTGTTTCAGAGAAAGAACAGACCAGACCATCGGAAGCAGTAGTACAACCGGGATCGTGGATCTGGGTGAAGGTCGTGAAGAAAACAAATTGGAGTTCTCCAAAGTGGGAGGGACCATACCAAGTTTTGCTGGCAACACCCAGTGCGGTCAAGATAGCTGAACGTGTGTCCTGGATCCATTTGACGCACTGCAAACTGGTCGAGAACTTTGAACTGGACAAAAACCTTGTTACTGTTATACAACGAGAACAAAATGACCAGGTATAGAGTAAACAGGGATGCAGAACAACCTCAGAAAAATTGCATGAACATCCTGTTAGCTATACTGGTAACAATAATCTTTTTGCTGTGGCCTTTCCTTTTTACAGCCACACGAGTTGAACTGAACAAACGTGATGTGTTACTCATAGACTGGCACCCAAACTTTAACACTTACCAAGCGATTAAATATGTGTATGCTGAGACTTTTAATGTTTCGAACTGCTGGATTTGTACAGCTATACCAACAGCATACGGGGGATTATTAATGACTGCTGTCCCCCTAGGGGTCAATGAGACCTGGGAAAATTTGATTTTTGATACTACACCTGTAAAATCACAAGACAAAATCGCATTGTACCTACCTGTTACACAAAAAGGAATTGTAGGTTTTTATAAAAATGACACTATTCAGGTGGGTTGGAGCAATTGCAATGTGACTGTTTCTTGTAAATGTTATATCAAGGCTAATAAGGCAGAAACTATTTGTGATACAAACTATGACTCATATCTTGAGAAAATGAAAAAAAACTGTTAGTGAAATACAGCATAATCCTGTTCTTTTGAAGCAACTTTCTATCATTGATAAGAAAATGTTTCATGCAGGGCAAGCATATATCAATACTAAAGTAGAGAACTGTTATTTTGTTTGTGGGAAAAAGGCATACAAATGGCTACCTGAGAATTGGTCCGGCAGTTGTTTTTTGGGTTACCTGGTTCCGGCCGTACGACACACTGCAGCCTTGCCTCGAGGGAAAATTTGAAACGTCAGAGAGGTCAACTGTAAACCTGAAAATCCAATCAAGAGACCTGAGAATCCAGTGAGACGAATCGAAACAGGATGGAGAAACCATAATTCCATGAAAAACAAAGATAAACTGACACACATGGACTTGAGTGACACTATTATATCATGGGCAGGCATAGCCCCTGCATATGGTGCAGTGAAATTGATTTGGGAGCTGAGAAAACTGTGCAAACTTCTCGAAATTATGAGCAATGCAACTTTTTCTGCTCTCGAATTAATGACTGATGAACTAAACGCTATGAGAACTGTGGTGCTTCAAAACCACATGGCTCTCGACTTCACCCTAGCAGCGAGAGGTGGTACGTGCGCTTTAATCAAAGAAGAATGCTGTTCGTATATTCCTGACAACCAGCATGAGATAAACGACCATCTTGAGGTGATCCAGCAAGTGTCGGCCATGACCAAACCAGGCCCAAACCCTCTGATGGACTTTTTCCAGAATTTGTTTGGGGGGTGGGGTTCCATCCTAATGAACATCCTGATTGCCATTTGTGTGGGATTACTCCTATTAGGAGCATGCATTTGTTGTGGTATTCCCTGCATGAAAAAGTTAATCAAAGATTTTATAGACATATCAGTTTCTGAGACTTTGTATCAAAGTACTGAAATTGAAGAGTTGTTGAAAACTGAAATGCTTTCATAAGTTTAAATTGAATGACTCTCTTAACTGCAAATCCGAAATGGAAGAGGTTAGGAGAAGAAGCAAACTGTTTATGCTTTTGAAAATAGAATAAAAAGTATTAACAGGGGGGAAATGTTAGAAAAATGTGTATTAATATATGTTTAATGCTTATTAGAAGCTAAAAGAGTTAACACATTTCATTCTATTTTATGTACAGCTTAATTCTGTATGAAATTATAAGATGATTTTTCAAACTACAGTATGTTTTCTGAAACTGCAAGATGCACCCTGACCTAGTATTTGCTAGCACAGCAAAATTCATGTTTATGCCTTTTGGAAATGTACTGAGAAGCAGGTGATTATCTGCTAGGTCAGGAAAATGAATGAATAGGGTATGAATAGAACAATACTGTTTTCTATAATATGATTGAATATGAACAATCAGCTCTGTTCGTGTTATGAGAACATGCACAGCTGCGGAAAAGAAGAGATACATGAAACAAAAGACTGCTTGAAGAATCTGTACTTGCTTTGTGCTTGAATTAGCTATAGTACCTTGAATGGTAACATAACATAGTGGGAAGCTGTATCTAACCGGTGGTCACCAAGGCCACATTGTTTTTCTTAGGAAGTTTTTCATAAAATTGAAAGTGCAAGCAGAAAATCATGGACAAACAGCTGCTACGAAGTAATGATGTTAAAACTTGTGATCTGTTACGTCAGCTTGGTAGGCAATATCTTGTTAGAAAATGTATAAAACTGACCTTACTTCCTGATTTTAGTTAGACAAACTCTGTATTAGCACGTTTTTGTCTCCTTGCTGCAAGATTAAAGTGCCTTAACCTGAACCTGCCGTGTATTGATCATTTTGAAGTTTATTTTTCCTTTGACACCTTGCCAAAAATAATTTGACAAAGTACATTGGTAAGGTTCAGGTTGAGCTCTTTCTGAGCTGGCCTCATGACCATGCAGCTCCAGCTGTATGCCATACCTAGTACTTCCAGCAGGCTTCCTTGCATGAAGTTACTTGATTCAATCAGTAATTTATCCATGAATAACCCTGTCACCCCTTATAAGGAGAACATTGACAGCTCTACAATTTCAGTTTCTCCTTGGAATTTTCTGATAAAATCTGCATTCTGAAGACACATGTGACTCCCCTTCCCCATAGCATGAGGTAAAAAAAAAATAATTTTATTTTTCCTTTCCTTCCTAAGTTGGTTACTCCTGGATCTAGCAATGTTAGATCTCTGGTTGACGCTGTCACAGTTACAGCTCTGTTCCTGAGAAAGTGTTCCTCTGTTACAGTGCAAGATAACCAGAAATGTTCAGCCATCTTTTATACCGGGTAGCAGTCAGAGACATCTATACATATTGACAATGAGGGAAACATATGTATGATACTTCCATTAGCCATTAGATAGGCATGAAAAATGTCAGTTTTGTTAAATTTATATTCCTCCATTTGATGCACACTGGGACCCCTCATCAGTATCAAGTGACTCACAAATTAGACTATTAGTTATTAGAACACTAGCAGAGCACTTTGGAGGATATGTATGTATGGGTGTGCTCCCTCAGATGTGAATCTATCTTTGAGGATGATGGGGATTTTTTTTTGTGCATTTGCTGCTTTTAGACTGTATTGGTAGTTAAAGAGAACATGGTGGGATTGAGAATCCATCAGCATTTACATATGACACAGTCTCCATCTATCATTTTCTGTACTCTTTCCCCTCCTGTGTCAGATGGACAGCAGTGGATCAGAGCTCAGTCATCAGACTGAACTGTCTCCTTCATGACTGGAGTACACATCTGGAAATGAGTTGCTTACATCTCATGGAGAAATCTACTGTCATTACTAATATAAAAGTGATATTTTCCATTACAGACTAACTCTTGCAGATGTCAGTAAGTGGCAGCATATTGTACACTGGTAAGCCAGCAGGCTATCAAACTGTTAGACGGTGTTGCAGTCACTTCAAAAAAATACACGGGCTCCTAAAAGGACCTGCCTTATGGCTAATAAGAACTACAGGAAGCATCACGCTGCACTAGCCTATCCACTACATCCAAACAGAAACTAAAGTATAGATATATTATAACTGCTGCTCGGTTCTTAAACAGTAGCTATATGCATCTTTTAAACAGACAGCCTCTATATGTCAGGAAGAGAAATGCAATAAAGTCATTTCCAGAAGCTTAATGTTCCTCACATTCAGAACTCGGCACATGACAATCATCAACAAATTAGACCTCTAACAATGATGCGTCTTTGACATTATCTGAGGATTTGCCAGTGCACTATCTTACCCCCTCCTATGTCTAGTCTGAGACCCTAACAAATCATCTGGAAACCATCATTCTTCAAAACACCCTACCTCCCAAACATACACCCACATATGCGTGCAAACATGCTTACATACATGAATAAGTACACAAACTTTTTGCCTCCCTTGGACTGTTCCAACATGTCTTTTTCTTTCAAGAATACCCATAATAACTTAGATACAGACATCATCCCTGCTACTGATTTAATTACTTGACTGGATGTGCTAAACTGTACTGTAATCTTCTGTATAGGATCTGTTACTAACAAAAGTGGTAGAGATTTCACCAGAGAAGAATACTGCCTTCTTATTAGAGATCTCCAAACTGCATACCACAAAATGGGTATCCAGACTATGTCTGTCTTTGACAAAGAATGATTTCTATGATTTGTATTCCAGTCTATGTACATAGTCAAACCAATGCATACATGATGTGGGGTGACCAAATCCAGCACACTCACAACCGTTTTATTTTAGGCTACAGCTGGAAAATCTGGGCCATTAATCTAAGCAACCAGATGATCTCCATAAGGAATTGGTCAAGTATGGTTAAAAAGGTTGTCACTAGTAAAGTTTCTCAGATCCTCATAGTGGACCAACTCAATATCAGAAAGTAAGGCAGAAACAAAGTTTAAAGTTAACCAGGTAAGAGTCAGTCCAGGGAATGTATCTCACATCTCATTCCATAGCAAGTGGGTCGAGTTGGAACATCAATGTAGTGAGCACTCCCATGTATGTGTAACAGAGGTAAAAAGATGAGTGAAGCTGAAAAAATGCCTTAATTGTGTTGGAGTACCATGATGAGTTTGTCTGACTCTTTGTACATGTAGGAATTAAAATCAACAAAAACTAATCATCTTAGCTTGATAGGTTCTTATGTGTATACTGGGGTCCTGGTCAGGCAATTCCAGCTACATGCTCCATCTAGCCAGAAGAGTCTGAGAAGTTAGAATGCAGTGAATTAACGGGTCCTCATCCATTCATCCAAGCTGGCTTTAAAGAGTGTTAGGGAGCCACTTTGATATGGAGAGGGGGATTATTACACTTGTAAAGGATCCTTTGTAAAGTTATATATCTCATCAACAGATGTGAATTTAGAGCCAGAGAATGTGTATTGGCAGTGCTAGCTGTGTTATTGAACATGTAAAAGGTCAAGCCGTATTGAATCACATGTGACCTTATAAGCTAAGCAGAGCTCACCATCATAGGTGATCCTGCCCTTTATCAATAAGAAAGTCAAATAACTCTTCCAGAAATGCCAGCAAATTTTAAATGAGGAGAAATCTGTAATCACTCCTGCTACAACAACAGCAACAACAACAACATACTCAAATGTGCTGACGTGCTTCTTATTGTCCTGGATCATTTCAAACTGAGAACAAAAACAAATGGCAACCACCACCACCAACGTTATCCAAGCCAGGGTTCGAAATTACTGACATGTGCAGCAAAATGGATGCCACTAAATGAGGTCCAGAATTTTTGCCAAGGCAGGTCTCTATTACAGATGCCAGATTTTTCTTGTTGGAGTAGGTCTGAAACAATACCATTCCTGTTCTGACTGGATTGGCATTGAACAATGTCACTAAATGAGGCAGACCATAACACTAGATAAGGCAGACAATACCATTCCTGTTCTGAGTGGACATGGCATTGAACAATGGCAGTAAATGAGGCATACAATACCATTCCTGTTCTGAGTGGACATGGCATTGAACAATGGCACTAGATGAAGCAGACAATACCATTCCTGTTCTGAGTGGACTTGGCATTTAACAATGGCACTAGATGAGGCAGACAATACCATTCCTGTTCTGAGTGGACTTGGCATTGAACAATGGCACTAGATGAGGCAGGCAATACCATTCCTGTACTGAGTGGACTTGGCATTTAGCAATGGCACTAGATAAGGTAGACAATACCATTCCTGTTCTGAGTGGACATGGCATTCAGCAATGGCACTAGATGAGGCAGACAATACCGTTTCTGTTCTGACTGGACTTAGCATTGAACAATGGCACTAGATAAGGCAGCCAATACCATTCCTGTTCTGAGTGGACATGGCATTGAACAATGGCGCTAGATGAGGCAGACAATACCATTCCTGCTCTGAGTTGACTTGGCATTGAACAATGGCACTGAATGAAGCAGATGGAGAACAAGTGCTGGTCTTACTCCTAAGAGACTGTACTAAGGCAGTGGAAACCTTGCCACAATCAAGCTTCATCCTTTCATGAGGACTAGTTATCTTAACCATGACGTAATCACCTACAAAACTGTAGGTGGAAATCTGATTTAGGCTGCCTCTGGCCTTTGACTGTATGCAACTGCGTAGCCACATGCAAGACAAACAACTTGAATGTGGAATTACAGGAAGATCAAAAGGGCAGACAGAAGGTTTCTGCTATTTGAATGTCTCATTATAATTAAGGAAATGTAGCTGTAGTAAAAATGAAAGTAGTTCTGTAGAACTCCAGTATATATCAACCAATGTATTTACAATAACAGATGGGAGGATATATGCTCTCTCTGAGTTTGTGGTATGTCAGAGCAGTCCTCTGACTCCAAGGTGCAATGAGTGAATATGTTGTGTGTGTGTGTTTTATAAATATATATTAATCTCTCTCTCTCTCTATATATATATATATATATATATATGTGTGTGTGAAACTTGTTTCAGTGTGAAACTGAAATGTATAGCCTCAAAAATGTAATATTTTAACAAATAAGTCTAGCTTCAAGATAAGCATAGTGAAGTTGTGCAGTTGCATCTTTCAATGCCTGTACTTTCAAACAATAAAACATCATAAGTCTTAGATAATGGAATCAAACTACATATCAGCTTCTGGAATATAGACTATAAAGGGGAAATAATTATTCAGCAGAATCATGACAAAGTCTGACAAACGATACATTTTCATTATGAGAACTCTAACAGAGGTTTAAGTCATTCAGTGACACAGACTAAAAGAAAGAAGTTTTAAGTATTTTGTAATCGATGCTTGTTTCATGATTTTGTGGGAAAAGCTGAAAGATACAACAACAACCATTAGTCAGCTCAAGTTAATATTGGACTAACTCTGCTACTAAAATTGCATCCTAGAGCAACAAAATCAAGACTTTCATCTACTAGTACAGAGGCCTTTTAATCTGCATTGTTCTTTTTACTTAGCTCTCTCTTTCTCAGCAGATTTGTGGCTGTTTAACTTCAGTCACTGATTGTTTTATTTTTTCTATGTCTCGTTGCCAAGTTTTCATCCTGCTTTGTTTGCCTAACTAACACTTGGGCTCACTCCGCTCCCCTCCCCTATGCTCAATTCCCTCACCTCCTCTTACTCTACATTTATATTTCCATAGCACCACCCTCAAATCCCTCAAACCAATACCACCAGTTCCCTCCAAAAGAAAAATAATCAATAGAATCACTCCCAATACTAACACCAACGTTAGTTTACCACTCAAGACTCTTTTTCAAACTGTTTTAATCCTTGCTGCCTTTAAGTATCAAATTACAGCTCTCTACAACTATCCCAGTATTGTCCTAACATGTTCTAATCCTAATTTACAACAAAGATAACCCCAGGTTAAATAAAATTCCCCTAACTCAGATTATTTTATTATTCCTCCTCACTCTACTAGCTTCATCACCAATTATCAAATCCACCTTCATCAAATACTTGGGACTTCAACCAATCCTCACAAAGAATATTGACATCTACCCAGCCTGTCTTTCTCAATAAGACCCTCTGTACAAACAAACCATATCTGATTTATTTATCTTTAAATAGCTCAAAGCTTAATATCCAAATTTACGATCAAATATCAAACCGAAACCAAAATATAACTGGCCAAACTCTTTCCCCTGTAAAATATCAATTCAAAAACTTATTGGAGATATTCACCCTCAACCCAGGTCTCACAGTTCATAAAACCATCACTTCCAACCCAAAAATAAACCAGTCACCTAATACATCTCATCAAAAAACAGAACCCAAACTCACCTTACTAAATATGAACCTAAGAAATATGTGCAATAAAATCTATGCTATACATGCCTACCTTGCCACATACACTCCTGATGTAGTCATAGCAACTGAAACCTGGTTAAAAAAAGAAATAAAGGATAATGAGATCAGCCCCCCCCCCCCAGAATACAATATATTCAGGCATGACAGACAAAACAAGCATGTAGGTGGTGTAGCAATCATCTAAAAAAAATCCCTCACCATTACTTCCACTGGAAATACCCAAATTTAACAATACCAAACTTCTCATAACACTCCTAAACATCAACAATAGAAAAACTATATGTTTAATAGCAATTTATATACCACCAGGGAATAATGTTGATACTGCTGAAAGCATCCTGTATTAGATATCCTAAAAAATTAACCATAAAACTATAATATTAGGAGACTTAAATACAGACTGGCAATACATTAATTCCACTACTCGCACTGAATCCATAAACTTGTAGAACTTCAGACAATTAATAACCACACCTACTAGAATCAATAAAACTTCAGGGAGACACTCAACATTACACTGGATCCTTACAAACAAACCAGACAAACTGACAAAAGTAGGCTGCCTCTCAGCTAGCATATGTGACCACATACCAACATATGCCATTAGAACTCACCATAACTTAGACAAACATGTATTATCAAATACTAACTACAAACAATTTCAGCAAAGATATTTTCAATGAAACACTAAAACAATATAACTGGAATGTACTTAGAACAATACCACTAGTTACTGCTGTAGAACACTTTAATAACATATTCTTACAGACCTTAAATAATCTAGCACCACTACATAAAAGAATAAAGTCCAACCCCTCACCTTGGCTGACAAAAGAAACAAAAAAAAAATATGATAAAAAGGATAAAAAAAATTGGAATAAAAATAGAACTCAAAATGCCTTCCAGAAATTTAGAAATCTTGGAAAATTTGCAAAACTCCATGTCAAACAGGATAAGGAAAAATACACTACCAACCTACAAGGCAAACATAAAAACAAAAACAACCAAAAACTTTTTTGATCATCACAAAATAAATTACTCTGCCCTGACAAGATCACCACTCCCTCTCCAAAACAGACAATACGACAGACTATATCCCCACCCAATTTAATTTCTACTTTATACAATCAATATTATCTCTCTTAGACACTAATACATCTGCCCCCCCTCTAGTCCTGTCCAATCAAAATCAGCACTTCAATTTTAGTCCAGTATCCACCTTGCTCATTATGAAGTTGCTCCTTAAACTAAAAACTACTTCCATAGCTGTAGAACAACTACCATCAGACTACTTACAAATGGCTGCAGAAGTTAAAGCCTGCCCTGTGTCCATACTAATTAATAGGTCTATAGCAGAATGATACGTCCCATGACTGTGGAAAAAAATCTTACATCATACCACTGCACAAAGGCAGCACATCAACAGAGTTTAATAACTACAGACCAATAGCTATTCTCTCCCCTTCTCCAAAATATTGGATAAATGCATCCATATGCAGCTGATGCAATACCTAACCTCAAACAACCTGCTCTCAGAAACACAACATGGCTTTAGGCCCAGCACAGCACCACTACTGCTCTACTGCCTTTTACCAGTATAATAAACCAACATAGAAACGATGGTCTGCATGTGTCCACCGTGTTCTTAGACTTGTCAAAGGCATTTGATACTGTCTCGTCTTGTACCAGCAATTGCTCATTTGACTCTCCTCAATAGGAGTTTCACAAAACTCCTTACTGTGGTTTTTTAGTTACCTATCTGGAAGGCAACAAGCTGTCAAATGGCAACAAATGTACACATCTTTTCAACCAGTTACTACAGGTGTCCCTCAGGGCTCTATCCTGGGTCCTCTACTATTTAATATATTTAGTAATGACTTCCACACCTCCACTCACCACACTAGTTTAGTTCAGTATGCAGATGACTCAACATTAATATGTGTTGCATTGCCCAAAAATATTTCTCCTCTATACAAACCTAGCTCAAAGAATCGAACCTCCTACTCAACCCCAAGAAAACTAAGTTAATGTTTTTCACCTCAAAAAGTTGCCAAGATCAAAAACAATCCTTTGCCATAATGTCGGCAAATAATACTGTCACTGAAACTGTAACTCTCAGTAAACTTCTAGGCATTATAATAGATGACAGTCTCAGATATGACCCCTATATACTGCACATCATTAAATCTACACACCAGAAACTAAGCTCCCTTGATAGAATCAATGGATTCCTTACAGATATTGCAAGTAAAACTCTAGCCAGCACCTTCTTATTTTCCAGTCTCCTATACACTGCTCCTACCCTAACAAACTTAAACAATACTCAAAGAAAGAAACTTGCCTTCCGCTACAATAAAATAGCTAAATCTGCCACCAGTCTCCCTCATAGGACCCAACATTGTCATAGCTTAAAGCAATTAAACTGGCTTAAATTACACAACTATCTACACATTCACAACTAACTACAGCACACAGACTCACTCATCATCCAGAAAAATGCCCTGCACTACAAAACTTATTGCTGACCTACTGTCCAGCAAAGGACCTCCTCTCTAGTAACAAATTCTTATTACTTACAAATAAGTCAAATAATGTTCCAGGAGACTCGCTCTGCTCCCAATATGTTGCTAAACTCTGAAATAGTATCCCCACACAAATAAAAACCTCTTCAACAAACTCAATAGATTTAAACCACTGCTTAAACAACATCTTAACCAGTCCTGGTCCTGCACATGCTCATCCCAAGGTCAAGACTTTGTGTTCACTGTATGATACTCTCCAAATACTCAGCCACTCACTGAAATGACAAAACAATTTTATACATATCTGTTGCCTGTACAATCCAATAGGTTGCACACAGGCTTTCGCTTTAGTAACTTTCACCTCTGAAAAATCTTAGAATGTATAACTGTTAAGTACTGTTAGTGTATATAAATGTAAATAGAGATGTAACTACTCTGTGTTGAACTGGAACTTAGTGCAATGCAATGTAAGTAAATGGAGCTTTTCTTCCCGGACGTCCACTGAAAATGGCTATAATCCAGATGCACTTTCCCAGTAAACAAAGACAAATAAATAAACTAATATGTTGTAATAAAGATGACAGTTAATTAAAACGAATAGGAGAAGCAGTAACATAACTGTTTAGAACTCTTTGCTGGTTTAGTCAGCTATAGCACTGGGCAATCTTCAATAAAGTTTGTATAACATCTAAACATAATTCATGAGCAATCTAGGGCACAGAAAGCAATGAAAAATGAAAACTAAGTTATGGATCAAGACAATACTGCATGTATGCAAAGAAACACAACTTCAATGACATAATATGTTGACAACTGACAAAAAAGGATTGTATTCTCCATCAGTGAATTGTGGGAGGAACTGTGGGAGTGGCCCACTTCATCAAAAACATTGCTTTCAGTGTTAATTCTTATGGAATATTAATGACCAAATACAGTAGATTCAAAGCACCCTTGAAGCTGTTAAACTGGATGGAGACCTCAGTAGAAAGAATGCATCATGAGTGGTCATAAATAGTATTTTCTACACTGAGAACAGAGAAGGATAATGTTTCCCATTTTTCTGAGAAATGCTACAAAAATTCCATTATCTGGACAACACCTGTATTCTGGAAAAGCATGAGATGTCATGGAATTTTGCATGTCAAGCCTGAACACTCATTCACCATAATTTGTTAGAGTTATGTATTCTAAATTTGAAAAGCTGTCAGTCTGCTTTATTCAGTGTTTTAGCTTCAATGTTTGCTTTACTTTAATTAATAGAGTAGTTACAAAAAAAAACAGCTGATTTGACATAGTGGCATGTTGCTCTGACTGCAGTGCACAGGGTCCTGGATTTAAGGCTTGGCAGTGAAATGCATGGTGGTAACACAGCATTTTACAGCTTAAATGGTGTAGCGATACATTACTCTGACTGCGGTGTATAGGATCCTGGGTTCGAGACTTGGCAGGGCTGATTATTTATGGCGTGGGAAATTGGCATAATGGTTACACTGTTTACTTTACAGACACAAGGTGCAGGGTTTGATTCTCACATGGGGAAATTAGCTAGGCTTAAAATGGCCCACAAGGGCAATTAGCCTAATACTAATCTATGAACCTATACTATAATCTATGAACCTAATATACAGATGCATTTCAAATAATGGAAGTGGAAATATTTTTTTAAATAATCATAAATATGTGCTCCATAGATAAGTGATCAGTAGAATGTATTAGAGATCATAAAAAGAACTAGTTTAGTATTACATCCTTATGGTCTATATTATTTCTTCAACAGCTTAGGTTGTCGAATACTTAATGATTGACACCTAAGCATTGAAGTTTCAAAATCGCGAATGGCCATATACGCAAATTCTTTCCTCGGGAAAGAATTTGCTAGGCTGTCTGGAAATAAAATTAACTTTTCAACCTAAATATAGTGGGGGGCTTTGCCCCCACACCCCCTGACATGGGGGGGGGGCTGTGCCCCCCACGCACCCCAACTAAATATACCAACTCCAAGATTGCTCTACATTGGGGAAAGGGCAAATCCCCAATAACGGCCAAGCGAATTCTTTCCCGAGGAAATAATTTGCGTATATGGCCATTTACAATTTTGAAACTTCGACGGTTAGGTGTTGATCATTGAGCATTCGACAACCTAAGCCGTCGAAGAAATAATATAGACCCCATCATTATTAGTGATCCTTATAAAATTCTGCAAGGGAGGACAAATGAAGAATATGTGAAAATCCTTATGAATCAGTAAACATAGCAACAGTTGCATGTAATTAATAGAAATAATTTCACATTTTATAGGTAAGCTTCGGTATAAAGGTACATTATGATTCAACTGGTATACTGAAAGTGAACTGTATAAAAATCAAAGATTGTAGCTGCATGAAACCAAACAGGAATGACTGAAAGATGCAATTATTTAATTATTTATTAAGCAGGTAAACTGTCTGGTCAGTGATTATCTTCAGCTATGAACTATGCTTGACATTGGGTGCAACATTCAAAGTAAAGACATAACATTTATGAACATTAGGTTCAAGTCTGGCAGTGTGAAAAAATGTTTAGCTCAGAGAATTAAAGCTAAAAGCTGCTAAGAGGTTTTATCCTGAAGGTCTAAGCTTGGCTTCCTTAATTTCTACTTACAAACTTTATGACTTTGAGCAAGTCACTTAAGTAGACAGTGCAACTGAGTTGCCTCTGGAAAGGGACGCCTGTGGACAGTGAGCTTATCTGATTAACAATTAAAGTATACATATATATATATATATATATATATATATACACACACACACACTTATATGAATGTTTACATATATTAGTATAAAATCAGTCACAACTCACAATTTTCCGTGATTTTGTTGAATATCCTTGATTTTGCCTCATATTTTTGCCTTGTCACTCATACAATTTTTGATTTTCTGGTAATTAGATATTGTGGTTTTGCACTCCTTATACTTCGGAAAAAGCATCTTAATTCGATTAACTTTCTAAGTGAATTTCTGTAATATTCAAAAACTATCCCTGATTTTAGGGATTTGTCCCTCTTTAGTTTTTGGCTTTGTCATTGATTCTTGAATGAAGAAATTGAGAGGCATGGAATCAATACAGTGTAAAATGATGATGTAACAAGGACAAAGATTGCTAATTAAAACATAAAGTATAAAAAATAATAAGATGCAACTTTTACAGTATAAAGTGATAGTATAGCAAAGATAACATTCTATAAGTTACATAAATTGTAAACACATAATGCAAGAGTGCTCTGAAAAGACAGAATTACAACAAATGGTAATTCACACAATGTACGATATTACTGTATAAGGCATCAGCTGAGTAATAAGCAGTGGTTTGTTCTTTTTGAAAGGCGAAAAGCCAATAGTTATGATATTATCCATTTTCTGTGACATTTTGTAGAGTGTAAGCGTAATTTTGGCACTATTGTAAGAGGAAATAGTTTGATTCCTTATGTATTTCTGCTAGATGAACTTTCCAGTTGATAGATGCAACTTTACTAAAACCTCAGTTCCCCATGAATATCCCGAATGGTCTGTCCAGGCTAATAGTTCTTTATCTTAGGAGCAGAGATCATATTTGGAGGCTCTGATTGCAGGTTTATGGGATAATGTGAGCAGAAGTCAAGGTAAAGCGATTTGAGTGTTAGAGATGCAGAAATAGAGTTTACATGGGTAGTTGTGGAAATATATACAACAGCACATGACCTGAGGATTTCCAGAGTACGTAATATGGCAGTTTATTTCTGCAGGTAAGCCACTGTCTACTGAAAGGAGCTTGTAAATCTTTGCAAAGAACCAATGGTTACATATTCATGTCATGTAATACAACTATAAACTGAGATTCTGATGCCTTCAGGTTTAAGTATTTTTTTATAGACATGTTTTAAAAGTGGATTACTAAATGGTGACTTCTCAGTATTGCTATGCACGAGGGAGTAAATAATCCATAATGTTGTTCTCTTAGGAGAAGAAACTGATCTTGCATTTATTTCAAATATGTTTTATAACAGGATGAATGTTTGTTTCATCTTAGTACAGTCCTGGTTTCTGTAGGCCCATAAGCTTAGGGGCAGAAGGTGTACTTTCACTGCTGATGATGCAAGCTTTAGTGGCATCCAGGATCTCATATGAGGGCAAGGAGAGTGACGAATGGGTGGATACTGGCCTGGTCTCTTCATGGGGACAGAAAGTCACAGTGTTTCTTGGCTACCACCTAATGAGGGCATAGAAACTGACCTGAAGCAAGCGCCTACTAATTATTTGACAGGAGCATGTATGTTGAAATAAATGTGTACATGGCATTGAAAACTAAATCATAAGGGACTGCTAGAGCTATTTGCTGGTTCCAGTCTGTGATTTCCCACCCTCTGTCTCCCATCTGCCAGAGTGTGGATGTGTGTGGGGAACACTAAGTATGAATAGGTGAAGTGAGAAGGATGGGATCCTGAAGTTTAGCACAGGAAATCAACCCATAAAAAGAATTAAAATGCATTATAATTCCCCACTGTAGCTCACTTTCTGAAATAGAATCCTAAGCTCTTCAATAACTGACAATTGTATGATACTTAAACATATGATGACTTTTAATTGGTAAGATTTGTTGGCTATGAGTGATAATGTTTCAGGAATGTCGAACAAAAACACAAGGCACTGTTCATAAACATTGTACATAATTGCATTGGGCAGGAACACAGTAAAATACACATACCATGCCCTATGTAATTCATCAAAGTCTCTCAGACTCCTCTGAATACAGTTGAGCAAGGACATAAATAAGCAAGTACATGGAAGCAATCAAGTATGCAGTTGGTACACAACTCAGAAATCTGTGAACCATGTTCTAGTCCTGGGAACAGGAACAGGAATTTACTTATGGTTCAAGCATGTGAATCACAGCTTTCTGATGCCCAGTGACAAAAAATGATGATACGTTACACAGCCTAATGTAATTTATCATAACTGAGTAACAGCATCCTCATGTTTGAATGACACTCCACAGAACACAAACAATTGCAGTTAACTCTCAGTTAACCGGAACTCAAGCAACCAGAAAAAACCCCTGAAAAAATACAGTACAGTTAAACCAAACAGATAGTATAGGGTACAGTATTAGTCAGGTCTAATTTTAATAGTAACTCTCAAGCAACCAGAAACTACAGTTATCCATCGTCTACCAATCCCCATAGGTGCCAGTTAACTGAGAGTTTACTGTAATAAAGAAAATACTACACCACATCCTAATGTTGCCTGCAATGTACCCAAGCACACTCCCGCAATCACACTTGGCCTGCTTATAACATTATATGAGCAAGAACCTCTTGGCAATGAGAAAGCCTCCAGCTTCAGATCAATTCATTATCATAATATGCAAGTGACCTCTGTGCTGCTTTCATTGCAGTGTAGCCAGAAGCTATTATTAATTGCTCCCTGAGAAGGCAGTGGATTAGAGATCAGACCTGGTGCACTGCAGTTGCACACATACTACAATCACGGACAGTGTTGACTTTTTGCCATAGCAACTGTCAGTAATGGCATGCCTCTGTGATTGACAGCTGCTACAGCTACACAGGCATGTAGGAAGATAAAAACGAACTCACTGGGGCCTATTACATCTTACTTGCCCTAGGTATGTGCATAGCAACATGCATCTATGCTGTCTGCTGGACTGCTCTTTCTGCAGGGTGCCACATATGTGCATGTCCTACATACACACAAACAGCTACATCCCTGACACAGGTGTGCCTCAAGTGCGTACTCTGTGCTGTTATATTCTATTTAGAACAGTAATGCAAGTAGAGTGATACAGTGCTATGAATTATGTTAATGACATGACTGCATACTAAACATAGTGCTCAAAACTATTTTATCTGAGTGCACACTATGTTTATTTATCTGAAGGACAGTTTTTTTTTTTAAATTTGAAAGTAAAGATGTCATTTTTTCATGTAAGCTCTTATCTTACTAACCTAATGTGAAGTAAGAAAGCACCTCTGAAATGCCTGCCTCTTAATGCAGATACTATGCATAACCCATGGGACAGAAAAATAGGACTGTGAAGTGTCAGAAGACCACAGAGTTAATAAACCAAAACTCCCCAGATTTTCAGTGATTTGTCAGGTTTGTATATCAGTTCCGAACACATTATTAAATGTAATGCCATTTTATAGATCACCTGCTTTATGTACATTAATTGTGGAAGGAGAAGTTGTTCAATTCCCAGCAGAATAGGATGAGCATTACAAGTTCATTATGCTAGCATATATTAATGTTAGCAAATGCATGGGAAACATTAAGTACTGGGTGGTTCACTTCATAACAGTGTAACGTAATGTCTGTATTTCATTTTCCATGAGGGATTACAGAAGCAGCTCCTGACATAAGGAGGACTGAGCCCTCTGCCTCCTGTTGCTTTATGATTCACTATCCAAGGGTGCCCAATGTGAGAGACAGGAAAGTGATGCCTTACTTATTTGAATCTGGGTGATGCACTCATTTTCAAGACTGTGTGACTTTGTAGGGAAAATAATAAAGTGGGTAAATGTGGGGCATCATCCCCTTATCCGGGGGGGGGGGGGTACAAGAAGGCTTGCCCCCTGCAAAAACAGTATTCCTAAAGTTGTGTGAATGTAGCAATCAAATTCAATATTATATCATCATCTTAACTAAATTCCCAAATCAGTGGACAAAAATGGAAGGCCAATCTGCTTGTTTCTCTTCTGTTGCCAGACACTTAACATTTAGTATCCTCAGACAGTGCAGTAACTGTTTTATTTTCCCAGAAAATGACTTCTTTCTCAGTAGAAATAATTCTTGTTAGAGGTACAAATATTTAACTAACTTGTAGGCTTCTTTTTCACAAAAAATGTCTGTGAGCAGCATAGACTTTTACCACAATCTAAACAAAATCACATTAAAATGTCTTGGGCTGAGGTGGTAAAAATCATTTACCAAAGCATCCTAGATCTGGAGTCTGTGTCTCTGATAACTCCAACATCACATCTCCTTCATGCATACCTACAGCAAAGTGTCAGCAAGTGACAAATTACTTCAAATGTATTACTCCAAACCACTGTACTAGTAAAAAAATGTTAGTGTTATGTAACTTTATAACCAGGCATCAGTAATCTAGAACATGGTATCCTAGCTGTAAACACTCCACAAATAATCAAAAACATAACTGAAGACAAATCTTCCAAAACCATGCAGTTTGTTAACAAAAATTCAATGCTTACATCCCTACAAAGGGATTTCATAAGAAATAATTAACAATCTACAATACTTCAGTATAAATAACAAAAGTACAACCGTGTGGTTCCCCTCATCCAATCAAATAAAAAGATAACAAAAACAATCAATGTTGCATAATCACATGAAGGTACTACTAGTAAGGTATGACAGATATGAATATCACGTAATAAATATAAAAATATTACATGGGTTATGTGTTTTAAACCCTCAAACTAACATGTACAAATAAATTAAAATCTTAAAGCTTTAAGCCTTAAAATACGGGTCTATATGACATAGTCAAAGTTCTGTAACTTCACTGACATATGTCCGAAGTAATGGAACTTCGACTATGAATAAAAACATAAAAAAAAAAAAAATAACAAAAGAAAATAAAAGAGTATATTCAGGGGGGCAAGCCCCCCTGCACCCCCTCACACCCCCTGCTCTTTAAATATACCAACTCTGAGGTCATGCTACAGTGCAGTAAAGGAAATTTTCTCTTTACTGCACTGTAGCACGACCTCTGAGTTAGTATATTTAAAGAGCGGGGGTGTGGGGGGTGCAGGGGGGCTTGCCCCCCCTGCATATACTCTTTTCTTTTGTTTTTCCTTTTGTTTTTATTTTTTTATTCATAGTCGAAGTTCCGTTACTTCGGACATATGTGTTCGAACATATGTCAGTCGAAGTTACGGAATTTCGACTATGTAATATACACCCTTAAAATACTGTTAATAGACACATCATTTAAATCTGGAACCTGTGTGGCATTCAACCTAATTTGCTGCATGAGTTCACACTGTTAAAAGAATGAATTCTAATCTCACCCTTGACTATTCTTAGGGAGTTTAAACAATGGATTGGTGAGTTTCACATTTTTTGTATCACTTACACGCCACAAAATTCTCTTGTTCAAGTACATCTCTGTTTTCCAATATGGAAGCACTGACAGGAAAGGAATCTTGCCACATAAACCACTCCTTTCTTCTGGCAATTGTGTCAACCGTGGTAATATATATTCTGCCTGTAATCCACTTTATTAACAGATGGTGAGTCATTAATGTATTTACATGCTTTACTAAATGTTGCCACTTTTTGTACCTCCTGTCTATGTGAGTGTTTTTGTTTATTTTTTCTCCAATACTCATTTCATGTTAAGGTTCTTTCTAAAAATAAAAGCTGTAGTATTCCTCCAAATTTTCATTGTTTCATTATTGAAAACTATGTTCCAATATTTCATCACAATGTTCATAACTGCTGATTGATGCATTTGTTTCATAAGAGAGCACCATAGCATTTATAAAATCTTGCTTCTTAGATTCACTCATGTTTGTCTCTTCTCCCAATCCATACTTCCTATCCTCTTATTAACAAGTCATCAGGCTTGGGGTGTTCAGTTAACAGTGTCTTTAGTTCTATAAGTTCACAATCAGATTTGTTATCATCTGATGTAAGCCTTGATATCCTCACCCTTTTCCCCTTAATTAGACTTATTTTCTGCAAAAAAGGGGTGACAGCTATTGAAATGAAGGAAAGTATTGCTGAAAGTAGGTTTCCTGCAAATAGAGGAATCATAACAGATATTATAATCTTTGTAGACTATCAAATCAAGAAAATTAGTTTTGTCTGGGTCACTATTAAACACAAACTTAAAAAGTGTTGGTTACTGTTGAAATAAATGACAAATTCATTTAATTTCTTTAACTCCACATTTTATATAACAAATATATTGTAAGGGAAGCAACTGTATAAATTAATATATTTCATAAATTCAGTATTACAAACATAAGTCTGCTCCCAGTGCCATAACACAATATTCACAAAAAACAGTTTGTTCTACAGCAGAACTCAGAGCCATCCCTGACCACTGTTTGCAATATTTGCCTTCAAAGTACATGAAATTATTAGATAACATTATATCCACAAATTTATAAATCAAAGTAATATCTAGGTGTGATAGTGTCAAAATTAGACAGTTTCATCAAATGTGCCTTCAGGTTTGCATTCCATCACCTGTCCTTGCTCAGAGTCTGCCTACAATGCCATGTGATCTACATACAATAACCGTTGATCTCCCCCCTCACACAAAAAAAAAAAAAGTCCAAAATTACTTTTACAAACGGTAACATTTTCTTCTTCTCCACTGTTGTATGGCCTCAGGGAAGATCTACTTGAAAACATTGAAAGCCCACAATATCAAAGACAAAATAGTTGAGATGAAAGCATCGAAACCTCACTTCAGTGAATGAACGGCTTGTCAAATCCATTCCCAGGGTAAATAACCACTCATACCACAACTAATGAAAATGAAACCTTAATATCTCCAATGCACCCATGTGGGGGGGTCTATGCCCCCCACACCCCCTAACTAAATATAACAACTCTGAGATTGCACTACAGTTGGAAAAAGGGCAAAGTCCACCTTGTTGGTGAACAGGTTACTTACTGTGGATATCTCTAATTTTTTAAGAAAGGGTCTGGATGTGACTAGGATAGGTACCTATTGTGAGTGAGCAGAGAGGATTTTATATTATCCAAACAGTACTCACATCTAAAAAAATCTATTCTAATCTAATATATATATGAGTCTATATCACTTTATCAAAGACCCTATTCGGTGAATGATTATTCGTCAAACCCACTTAAGCAAAACGTCATTTTAGTGATTGTTTTAGTGAAATTTTTCACAGGTAAAGGAAGTAGTTGGCCATCATCGGGAATTTGCCCCTTTCCCCACTGTAGCGGGATCTTGGAGTTAGCATATTTAGCTAGGGGGTGGGGGGGGCAAACCCCCTACTTTGTTGAGTTTTAAAATGTGTAGTATTTGTTACGGTTGGTAGCTGGCCCACTGTTTTTTTTTTCCCAGTGTAAAAATTTCCTGAAATGATCGTTCGCCAAAATGATGTTTCACTTAAGGGGGTGGGTTCGACGAATAGTTATTCACTGAATAGACTATATGACAAATTGATATCGACCAATATATATTTTTTTTTATATAAAAGTCTTTGTTTTGAGTTCTTAGTCTTTGTTCTGCATATGGTGTAGTGCACTTGCCAGTTTTTTGTATTCATTAAGTCTCTTTGACATTCCTCTGATATACACAACCCTTGACACTGTGTCAGTTCGCTGCAGCCCCTCTTTTTCTACCTTTGACCTCCACATTCAGACATCCCTTCTCCTCAACCATCCTACCCAGGTAAAGCACATGCAAGTATTCTAAATTATTTTAGTTACTAGGAGATTAAAGGTAAGATTAATTAAAGGTTAATTTTTTTAATCATTAGATTAATCACAACTAAAAATATTAATCATTCAACAGTCCTATGTAAAAAAAAATCATGAAACCTCATATATAGACAAAGAAATAAAATAAAAGTAACAAACAGGAGGCTTCGAGACAGACTATTTGACCATTAGTATTCAACAGTGTGATAAATGCACATTACAAACACTGAGTAGATATTCTCAGTTTAAAAAGTGTATGTTTGTAGTGATAGATAGGTTTAGCAATGGTTTTATGGGAGTCGAACAGGGATGGTGAATCTGAGTATAAGGAATTGCATTGGCAAATTAAATTGCAGGAAAACAAACTTCCTGGTTTGAATGGAACAGTAAATTGTATTGCTCCTAAATAAATAACAGATTTTGAGTATTTTAGTTTAATAAATATTGTTTAGTGGTCACATATTTTTATACATAGTATTAGGAATAATTTTTATTGTTGGCACAATAAAAAAATCATGTCATCTGATCATATTTCAAAAGGTATTTAGATGTAGTGTGTTGTGTTTTACATCAGTCTGATGAAATCTGCACAAGACACAGAAACTAAACTGTCTACATAGTGTTAACGATTAGGGATATGGTTACAGTTAAGACTGACATGCATAAGTAACAATAGTTTAGGGGGCTTTGAGAGGGTAGAAGCACTGCAAACAATAAAGGAACATAAAAACAATACTAGGCAAGCAATCACAGAGACCATAAGAAACCCAGCCATCCACACCTTGAAGTAAACACACTTAAAATGATCTTGCCACTTTTACGAGTACTTAATAGTGCTCAACTCCCAAATCAAGCAGACCCTGATGTAAACTTATATCTACTGACCCAATCATCAAGACAAGCCTTAAAAGAAGACAAAATAGTACTTTGCTTGACCTTTAGTGGTAGCTGTTTTGTTGAGGTCCTTAGTATGGGTATTTGTAGAGACATTAGTTCTGGGAAGAAATTGGAGGTCAAGGAGGATTGAGTTTTTCACAGCTTGAAAGACAAGAAAGAGGTAACCTGAAAGTAGCTGGTAGGCTGCTGAGTTCAAGGAAAGCTTTGCTAATCTATCGGGATACTTGAAAGGTTTAAGGCCTTTAATTTTTTTGGTTGAAAACTATTGGTTCCTTTCCAGTCGAGTGATACACTTGAATATGTAAAAGGGCCATTTGTACTTGAAGTTGGGCCTGATAAGGGAATATTACTGTTGTAAGATGTCATCTTTGGATCTTAAAAATATTCCCTTTGAAATCAACAGAGCAAGATAGAAGGATTTCTTGATTATGATGGAAACATGATTAAATAAGAGGGAGTTGTCCACAAAGTACCTATGTCCCTTATGATCAGATCTCTTTGAATAGGAATATCACTTGTAAAGTATAAGGTGGGAACAGCTTTTTTGATAAATGCTACTATTCTGCTTTTTTTTTTTTTTTTTTTGCATTTAGTTTGAGATCTTTTCAATATACTATATATATACATATATATATATATATATATATATATATATATATATATATATATATATATATATATATATGTATATATATATATATATATATATATATATATATATATATGTTCCAGTCCTTTTTGGAGCAATTTAGTATCAGCGGATGAGTGGATAACAGTGTCCAGTTTGCAGTCAGTCATACTTCAAGAAAATTGCCATGGCTGTCTACAACATCAATGCCAAACAGGAGAAGGCTCAGCACTAATCCCTATGGCACCTACACTACTTAAAGTTTTACCTTTAGAAAGGTTACCAGCAACTTTCACTATTTTGGATCTGTTGGATAGTCAGTTTGCAATCCAGTGGACAACTCTGACATTTGAATTAAGTTTGCTGAACTTTTCAATAATATTAGCATGGAAGATAGTGTCAAAAGCCTTGACCAGGTCAAGATAAGCAGAGTGCACAGAGTGACACTGTCCACAGACACTGATCTGATCAAAGGTGTTTACTGGCTCAGAAGACAGGACCTGCCCTTCACAAAACCAAAGTGAGTGGGCTCTTAATTATTTATGTTGCTTTTGTCTGTGTAAATTAATTCTGCTATTATATGGTTTATAGTTTTGCAGGTGAGCCTATAATTACCTGGGTCTGTAGAAGGGTTAGAGTGGATACCCTTGTATATAGGGGTTACACTGGCTGCTGTCCAGGCATCAGGGACAAGACCTGTGTATATACTAAGGTTAAACAGTTTAATTGGAGGCTTGCATAGTGCATACTGGGCACTAATAATAATGCTCTCTGGTATCTTATCGGGTCCCATAGGATGTTAAAGTTGTCTGGTATCTTATCTGGTCCCATAGGATGTTTAAGGTTGTGGTTGACATTTTGTTAAAATATACTGAATGACTACAGCAGATCCATCCTAAAGGTGGGGAGATGATGCTAATGAATGTGGCTATAAAACTCTGGATATACATAAACATGATGCAAGAAGGTAACTATTTTATTATTTAAGATTGAAAAACCATTATATGAGGCCTGAACTAAAAGAAAAAGTGAAGGGTAACATGAGGAAAATTGTTTTCACTGAGAGGATACTGAATGAATGAACAGATTCCCAGAACAGGTCATTTTGAAAACAGTGCTAGGGCTCATTACTATTTGTGACAGACATGTAGACAGCAGGCCGTTCTTTGGCAGAATAAACTCTCTAACCTACTACATAACACTCTTGGAGTACCACAAGGCTGTATACTAGGCCCTCTGTTATTTTCCATTTTCATGAATGATATGAATACTGTCATCCCAAAAGTCAGCTGTATCCAATATGTTGACAACTCTACCCTGATGTGCTCGGCCACATCCCCAATAGAGTTACAGTTAGCCAACCAGACCACCTTTAACACAATAGAAAACTGGCTTTCCCAACAACGTCTGATTCTAAATCCTAAAAAAACTAAAATGTTGTTATTATTACCTACACAGAGGTCTACTGCCATTAACTTTATAATAAAGGCAAATGATGGAACAATAATCTCCCCTGACCTCTCCACTAAACTATTAGGTGTTATTACAGATAATAATCTAAAATTCGACCTACATGTTAACCAATTGATTAAAACCATCAACAAAAAACTAGGATCACTTTACAGAATAAAAGCCTTCCTAAGCACCCCCCAGCCAAAGATGCCATAGCTCAATCTCACCTTCTCTCTACTCTTCTGTATGCATCCCCTCTTCTCTCTAATGTTAACAAGACTGTCATGAACAAGCTCTCAATCTGTTATAACCACATTGCCAGGTTTGCCACTGGGCTGCCTTTTAGAACACATCACTGCATCAATCTAATCTGACTTGGATGGCTTGAACTACCCAGTCTAATACTATATAACCAATTGGTTATGGCCCATAAAATCATATATAACCCTAACAATACCCCTGCACTTAAAGGTCTTGTCACCCTGTATAATAATCCTAGACCGTTGCGCTCCTCCAACAGACTCCTTATTCAGATATGTAAAACTATTAACAGCCAGTGACTCACTCTTCGTAAATTCTGTAGGTAGATCGTGGAACTCTCTACCAGCTGATATTACCTTACTCACTTCACTTGGTCAGTTCAAAACTAGGCTCAAACACCACCTGAGAACAAACTGGCTATGTCACTGTATCAAGCCTGGTTAACCTGTCTCTGGAATGTTTAAATCTGCTAGGTAGCCTACTATGTAATTTTATCGGATTCTCTCGCTGAATAACACTACCTGACGATTTGTTATAATGTTTGCTCTTCTAATCACTGAAAATATTCCATATGTAATTTGTATTGTCTGCCCATCTAATCTCTGTAAATAATATATTTTTTATTTGTTATTTGTAATATGTGACATGTTATGGTGATTTGTTAATCCATGGAGCTTTTCTCCCTGGGCCTCCGCTGAAAATGGACATGCATCCAGTTGGACTATCCCGGTCAACAAATGTAAAATAAATAAAATAAAATAAAATAAAATAAACCATGGAAATGTGGTGAAGCCCATAATTAAGAAAATGTATGAAAGTAGAGAAGATATTGGATTTGTCAGGCAGCCTTAATCTGCCATTGGTCTTTATGCTTTTATCTGGATACATTACAGATGAAAGTATGATCATCAGTAACACTTGATTTTACACAAGGTATTATATATAAAGCAGGACTGGGTTGAAGTTATATTTAAGACTAGGACTGGGTTTAAGATTATGGATAAATCCAGGGTTTAATTTGGGGTTTAGTTTGGGATTATATTTAAGTTAGGAGGTGTAGGGTGTATTGCATCCTGTGTGAGGGATATGGGATACTGAGTGCCTCGTTAAAATTGTTTTGTAATAATTTGTATGCCTGTATTTTGTGCATATTTTGGATGCAGCTGTTTTTGAGAGTACTGCTCCTGACATTGTGACATTGGTGATCTCAATTAGACAACACTGATAATTTAAGCAAACTAATAGTGGTTTAATGACAGGGATAACTAAATATAATACTGTATCTACTAAATGGATTGTAATAGTAATGAGTTATAACTAGTTAAGATAATGAGAAGCGGGGCCAAATGAGATTAGATATACAGAGTCAGTGGTAAAATCAGACTACCATTGTACAATACTGCCTTAACTAATGCATTCCAGGAATCATTATGCTGAATTAAAAACAAAACCCACATTGATTTTTTTTTTTAGTTATTAAACTTTGGTAATCAGCTGGGAGGAGTGTTTCAAGGTCCTTTTTTCAGCAATAACCTGAGCCAGGAGACAAGTATAGTACTCCAGAATAAGGTATACAGTACAATGTAAACAAATAAGCACAATAAAATGTGAATGTGCATAGCATGTCAAAAAATAATTGAATACACAGCATAGGTGATTGTATTGCAAAGACCACAAGCAATAAAAAAGACAAAAATGATGCATATACAACAGAATATGAAGTTTTATATCACCGATATGTATTATTGTGGCATAGGTTCATAGATTCATGGGATGATGCTAGGCTATTGGTCCTGAGGCCACTATAAGCCTAGCCAAGAATTTTGTCCATGTTTCCACAAAGTCAGCCCCTGTTTTCCCTATCCAGGAGTGACATAGGTGGGATCCCAGGGGTGTATTTTCTGTTTCCTATCCAGTCATCCAGGTTCCTCTTAAAGAGGGCTAGTGAGGTACTCCGCTTGACATGGAAGAGAGTCTATTCCACAAATTGGGGAGTATTTGGGACACAAATCTATCCTGCCAACAAGTTCTGTTAATGTCACAGACCAGGTTGAAGCCTTGCATGTGGGTTGCGTGAGTTGAGCTTGACTTTCGGATATGCAGCAACTGCATCAAGGCTGGGTCTGAGATGACCTTGTATGCCAGACACAGGTCACCTCTGAGCAGTCTGTATGAGACTGATTAGAGGGTCAGGGCTTTTAGCCTATCTGCATAGGATAGGTGTTTGAGACCCTGGATTTTTCTAGTCAGGAACCTCTGTGGTCTCTCCAGCTGCTGCATGTGTTTGGCAAGGTACATGTCAAAGGCGGCATTGTACTTGATAATGGGTCTAATAAGGTGGGAGTACAGGGATGTTATGACCTCCTTGTTCCTAGATGAAATACCTTTACTTATGAGGTGGGCTACGTAGAAAGCATTCCGTACAATGGAGGCATTGTAGTGGTCAAAAGTCAGGTTACTATCAACCAGGATGCCCAAGTCCCTCACAACTGATTGCATGCTTAGTACATTGTTATTAATGTGATAATTAGTGGGCACACCATTTTCTCCAAAGAGGATAACGATGCTTTTCTTGTCATTCAGTTTGAGGCCATACTTTTGGCACCAATCATTAGTTTGGGTAAGGCCCTCTTGGAGGATGTTCACATCACTAGGGGAATTTAAGACAGCATCCAACTTACAGTCATCTGCAGACTTGGTCAGTCACAGACCACTGCTTTGTACTTGCACCTCAGAAAATATATCCCAAACAGGAGAGGCCCCACGACCGATCCTTGGGGTACACTGCTCATTACCGGTCTGCTACTAGAGTTGCCTTCCCCTATTTTGACTGAGTGGGTTCTATCAATGAGCCAGTTAGCTACCCATCTGGTAACATATGGGGTGATACCTAGCTAGGAAAGTTTATCTATTATGCCCGAGTGGGGAATAGTGTTGAAGGCTTTGGCTAGGTCAAGGTAGGCAGTGTACTCCATCTTCCCCTTATCTATGGCTTTGTTGAATGTTTTGAAAAAGTCGACCAAGTTTAATAGGCATGATCTCCCTTTGACAAAACCAAACTCTGTGGGATCAAGCATTTAGAGGTCATTAATGTCCTGGTTTATAAGGTCCATGATAATGTGTTCCCTGGCCTTGCAGATCAGGCTAGTTAGGCTGATGGGCCTATAACCGCCTGGGTCAGTGGATGGTCCACCTTTGTGTAGAGGGATGACAGTGGCTGTTCTCCATTTGGCTGGGATGAAGCTGGTGCTCAGGCTTTAGTTGAATAAGGTGCCTAATGGAGCTGACAACTCATGCCTGAGTTCATGTAGGATACAGCCAGGGATGCTCTCAGGTCCCATGGAGACTGTATTTTTTGCCTTTGAGAGAGCATTAAAGACCTGCTCCCTGGTGATGAGGGGAGGGGGGCAGGTGCTGAAGATGTCCTCGTTTACTGATGGGGGGGCAGCGGGGGTTAAATTTTCACTGAACCTGTCTGCCAGGAGGTTGGCTATATCTTTTGTGTATGTGGTGTTCTTGACCACCAGTTCAGAGCAGATTTGGGTGTGAAGAAGGCCTTATGATTGTCCTTAATGGATATGGCCAATTTGGATTCCAAGTTAGCCTTAGCAGATTTCATCAATGACCTTATTTGCTTGTTCAGACAAAGGAGAGATTGCTTCCAACTTGGCACCTGCTCCTTCGTGGTCCTGGATAGCAATATTTTTCTTTTATTATAGAGTTTGTTTATTACTGCTGTCCACCAGACAGGTTTACTCTTCCTTGAGGAAGATGATTTGGTCCTGTCAGGTATTGCTGAGTCTATACAGCTATATAGGTGCTGATATATTTTCTTTGGTGTAGGCTTGGACATTCCAACTGAAGTGATGGTGGCTGTGAAGCTGCTTATACCTGCTCTAAGGAGATTCTAGCCAGCTTTGGAAACATTTTTTAGTTTGAACCTGACCGGGGGGGGGGGGGGGTCAGGTGAGATGGTGACTTCGAAAATGATTGCTTTATGGTGAGATATTACTAAGGAGGATGACACTGTAGGGGTGCTACAGTGGCTACTCATGTTGGTTAGTACCAGGTCCAGGATATTTTCACCTCTCATGGGAGTGTCGACCAGCTGATCCAATGCATTGGCAAAAGTCAAGGAATCTCTGGGTGTTCATGTTTGGGCTAGAATAGATCTTCTACTCTATGGTTGGGTAGTTAAAGTCACCCAGGATCAGGGTAGACGGTTGAATCTTTATGGATTCAGCTAAGTCCAGATAGGTGGAGTGGGCATCCTGAGTCATGGTTGGGGGTCTGTAGTTAGCTATGGTTTGAATAGGTGTTCTGTCAACAGTTAACTGCACTTGGAGTGTCTACTGTGCATCATACTGTTTGGCCAGCATGGAGGTGTGTAAGCCTTTGATAAATATTGATACTCCATCTCCTTTGGCTTTGTAGCCCTTAGTTTGAGGTCTCGGTAGGATGAGTAACCTGGTAAGGCTGGGGTGCCCTTCGTAGCTTTGAGCCAGGTTTCAGTGACTGCAGAAATGTCAGCATCCTCCATAGGATTATTGGATCATAGGAGGTTACTAGGCTCTTGGCCCTAAGGCCCTTATAAGCCTAACCAAGAGTTTA
The DNA here is from genome assembly GCF_019279795.1 of Protopterus annectens. Classification (NCBI taxonomy): domain Eukaryota; kingdom Metazoa; phylum Chordata; order Ceratodontiformes; family Protopteridae; genus Protopterus; species Protopterus annectens. Next base: position 1,215,435,670 of record NC_056731.1, on the reverse strand, counting down.
GCCCATGTTTAGACAAATCAGCATCCGATGGCCCTGCCCAGCAGGGACATGGGTGGAATCCCAGGGGTATATTTTCTGTTTCCCATCCTGTTATCCAAGTTTTGCTTAAAAAAGGGTAAAAAGGTACTCTGCTTGATGTGGAGAGAAATGCGTGCAATGAGAGCAGTTTTATGCTAAGACTCCTAGTGTTTAGCAGCATGACCTTTAAATTTTGTTAAGAAGAATTTTTTACATTGGCAATTTTGTACTCATGACTTTGCCTAAAAAAGGCACTATGGGGGAGGCAAGAGCCTTTGCCAGAAGCCTGAATCCCAGGAAGACAGATGCAGGCCATGTCTGGCAAAGCATCATGGTCTGTCAGTCATGTCTTCCCAGGCTGTTAGGTACTGGATCCTCGTGGAATGACACCAGAAACTAAGCCAATTGTAAAAGTCAATTATTTTCTGTTTGTATTGAGGCATCATACTGGGTAATGGTAGGATGCTGGTTAAGGTTAGGGACATACCTGCCTGGGACACACATTCAGTGAGCTCAAGCATGGCTCTCTTCATATAGTCCAGAGAGGTACATCTCAAGTCATTCACACCAACATGGACTATGACAGTCATAATAGTACCTGTTGTTAAGAAACTTGAGTGTGTGTGTGATATGGTGGATTCTAGCACCTGACAAGCAATTTACTATGACATTCTCTAACCTGGTGAGGGGCACATTTGTGTGTCTCATGACAGAGTATCCTTTGACTACTATGTTGAGTTTGTGGCTGGGCCTTAGAAGCTGTGAGACACAGACGTGTGTACTATGTGTGGTACTTGGTGCTGTGGGTTATGATGTGTGTGTATTTTTGCTTTGGAAGTCTCTTTTGTTTATGTATGTTTTTGTTGAGAACCTCTGCATATGTAGGACTGTGTTGTACAGGTGTGGGTGGTGTTAGTGGTGTGGTCTTTATAGTGCTGAGCATACAACCTTCTCAGTGCCAGATGTACTGGCTTGTGACTGTATCAATGTGAAATAAGCATGAATGCAACATCAGATGAATCAAAAGAAAAAAAAATCAGCTGTGATGCTTTTTATTGGAATTTGTTGAAACAAGAGAGCTCAAAGCAGATAAATATTGAGCTTGGTATAACCATCAGCCTGAAAACAAAAGCAAAAAACTTTTCCATGTACTGACCTTTAGTAATAATGTTCCATGTACTGACAGTTTAATAGTAATAATGTTCAGTATGTGGAACATTATTATTAAAGTCATTCTGCATTTATCTGAGCCAGTTTTTGCTTTTGTTTTTTTAATGGACCAGACAAGTAATTGTAAATAAATAAATAACTTCAAGTCATTTAAATTCTTGTGCTGTAACAAACTGTGAGCTCCAGCCAAAGGATCTGAGTAATTCAAAAACTCAATATTTTTTTCTTGGTTTGTAGCTTGTTAACGGACCCATTAAATCAGATTGCTTATGAATTTTAGTTTCTGAATCATCCATCAATAGGGCTAACATAGATATTTGCTGGTGAAATATAGCTTGAGACACAAATGGTAATGTAAGTAAATACTGCAACCTTTACCCCATGGCTGATTAATATATGTCCTGCTAATTAATATGAATTAGCAAGACAATCATGATAAAATAGTTGGTAAAAACCTTTAAATGTTCAAGCACAGATTGTTTTCATCCTTTTGTCACTTGCCCTTACTAAGCAGGTAATAAAGAGCAGATACATACTGTATTATTAAATAAATAAATCATGACATTTCAACCCTATAGGTCATGCCCTTTTCTCATGTCCTTAAAATCATGCCTAAGCTGTAGAGCAGCTAGGAAATAACAGACATATGTGTTAGATTAATAAGCCCAGTATACAAACCCTGGCTATTATTAGCCTTACCCCTGCTGATTTGTGAGTCAGTGACCATGTCAAAGCATAACATCTTTACTCTTGACTTGTCAAACGAATGCACTGCCAGTTATCAGATGGAGGAAAAAGTATAGCTAGAGATTAAGGAAAAGGAAGCTTTGTGCCTGAACATATTTAACAGCAAAGAATCGTAAATGAGGAAAAATAACAAATATTAAGTAATGAAATGGGTAGAGTGGTCATATTTCATAAATCAGAGAAAATATAGCCTATCAGTACAGAATTCACACAACTGAAAATGCAGCAGGAATACTGAAATATGTTTATTGATAAAACCCTAAATCTCTTGTGAATGACATTTATTGTATCAGCATCAGACAGCGTCTCTTTTAAGTGTCATTATGATTTTTCTACTGGCAGATGCTTATAGTGGGATGGAAGTTGGCATTGTACACTCACACAGATTTAAGTTTAGACTTACTGCAAGGTGAACACAACCATCAGCTGTACATTGCAGATTAGCTGTATTTCTTCTAATACTTGGTGGACTTAGAACTTTACTGTGTTTTCACTTACAGAGTTCAAGCTATGCTTTTTTGGGACAAAAACAATGACCTCTAATTCGGAGGTGATGATTCTGATTGTGCTTACACGGGGCAGTGAACCGGTCTACTACATGCTGAAAATCTTCGACACTTGAAGCTAACTGGAGAGCAAGTGAAATCAACATGGATGCAAATACCATGTCTTAAAACTGCATAATAATCAGTATTGTCCCTTACATCCTGTCCAGGAAAAGCATAAACAAAAGGACAAGCATGACACTTCTTTTACATTGTTCTGTGTCCACTTGAATGTTCAATGTGATACAAAAATCTGGACCCAGCTTTCATTCTTTAAATAGATGGACTAAATAACAAACAGCAACAGCCTGGGATCCTGTAACTTCTTAACAACTTTCACATCATTTTCCAGGTTGTGTGATCATATGGCCTGACCAGGTTTAGAAAATACATACAGAATGTACTGGCAAACTCCAATAATGCTCCAATCCTGGGACACAATGGCAAAAAACAGACCCAGTGTTCTATAGCTAAGATGGAACCTGCATTGCTCCTCTTGAATAGGAGACACGACTATTGGATAAAGTCTATTTTCCAGCAACCTGGTATGGATTTATAGATTTTTCCAGGAAATATGAGGGACAAGATAACTCTATAAATTAAACACCCACTTATTGCTGCATTTGAGAATGACCACCTCAGTTTTCTGTTCCAGAGGTACTGTCCCAGTCTTTCAAGTAATATTGAAAATAATACGCTAACTCCAGATTTCATTCAGTCTTGCAGGCTTGCAACAGTGTACCTGCTCTATAGCCACAGTGGTTATATCTACAGATTTTATCTCTTCATTTGCTTGTGCACTGCCTTCTCAGATGAGGGCATGTTCACTAGTTTCAGAAGGTCCTCATAATTTTCACCTCTCAACAATGTTTCCATTTGAGGTTAGCATTTCTCTGCTCTTTGTATGAATGGCTTGGTCAATATCCTGCCTTCTCCCAATGGCAAAATGCTGGCAAGTTTGTTAGCAGAATATATAGAAAAAATACATTTACAAATAGTTATCTTCATTTCAACAGTCAGTATCCTAGATATATGAAAAACAACATACCAAAAGGATAATTTATAAGAGCTAGTCGTATGACTAGTGAAGATGTTGATGTGTTACAAGAATTTGAGTTTATTACTTAGTTATTTATGAAGAGTGGGTATGAAGAAAAATGTTTAAGGGAAATTAGTCATCTGGCATTAAGTAAAAGAAACACTCATTGTCCGCCTATTTTAAAAGTTTCTTACAGTAACCCTGTTTCCGAAAATAGGGAATTTCATAGAATGCATTACTGTTTAGCCATGACAGTGGATAGTGGGTCTATTTGTCAAATTATACAGGATAATTGGAAAATATTGGAAGGGAATTAGGATGTTTTTAAGATAGGTGGGCCACATCCACATTTTGTTTATAACAATCAACGTAATTTGACATTTTTGTTTAGTAAGGATGATATGAAACTTAGGAACAGCATAGTTACAATGAATAGGCCAGATGGGATGGTACAAGTGTGGATCCTGCTATATGTGCAGGTTCATCTTGGAGAGTTCATTCATTGATTTGGGTAATTTATCTCACACCATTAAGATGCATGTGTATTTTAATTGTAAGTCTCAAGGGGTAGTATACATAGGGGTCTGCAGTGGATATACATCATTTTATATAGGGATGACCACCAGGGAATTATGTGTTAGAATTAGGGAACATCTTTATAGTATCAAAAAGAAAGTCAGTAAAAATGCTTTATTTAGACATACACAGACATGTAGTACATACAAAAAATTAATTTTTTTCTATTTTAGAACAAGGATTCAAAGATTTGAGGGGTGGTGATTTTAAGACTTATCTTGAACAAAAGGAAGCTATGTGGCAAATTAGATTAGATTCTGCCAAAAAAATCGTCTTGATGTTATTAACATCGTGTTTTTATAAAAAAACAGTAGAGTGTATTTGAATAAGGTTATTTTATAACTTTATATTTGTCATTGTATTTTTAAGACACAATTGAGCTGTGTTTGCTATGCTGTTTTTTTTATTGGTTAACATTAGTATTTAAACTGGTTAGAGGTTTATGAGTTGTATTCAGTTTGTTTTTCTGAAGTAGTCTTGACAAAAGTGTTTAATAAATCTGTTTGTACACTAAAAGTATGCTCGTTTCTTCTTTGGTCCAGTTGATTTCTCTGCTTTGTTTTAGTTGCTTCTGGAACAGGGATTTGCTGTTTTCCTTCTCCCAGTGGGTCATCTGGTAGTTTGCCAGAAATGTTTTGAGTTAATCAAAAAGTCATTCTCCATGTCCTCATTAAACTTTTCAACATCCTGACCTTTGCTTTTGTGATTATCTGTTATACATATCTGGATAGCTCCTGCTAAGATTATACAAAAAAGCTTCTTTTTTAACCTGATTACCAGGTTCAAAGGTTACCACCATAGCAAGCACCAGCCTCAGCCCTTTACCATCAGTGCAGCTACTGAGATCTTGAAAAGGGTTCATTCAGACTCCGCATCTGTGGTCTCCCCTGATATATTGGAGGATCTCTTATAGAGTTGGGAGGGTGGCCTAATGGTTAAGGTGTTTGCCTTACAAAAACAAGGTGCAGGGTTTGAGTCTCACAAAGGATAATTGGCTAGGCTTAAAATGGCTCGCAAGGGCAGTTAGCTTAGTACTTAATCTATGAATCTATGAATCTTATAAGTTGAACTCATCCTGCACTTAAGACCCAGCTAAGCATTCTTAAGGCATCCTATTTACACATTTAGGTTTTCTAGACCTGTTCAGCTTCCTCTGCAGCCATCTGACATAGCTCACCACCAAATAGTGATCAGCTGACAGTGCAAGACTTCTGCTGACCTGGCTGTCAAAAACGTGCAGTTTCAGGCCTGATGACATGACCACAAAGTTGACAAATTACTTTTGGCTTAAGGCTATTTGCCACAAAATACATATAGGAGCATTCTTGTGTTAAAACATAATGTTTATAATGCAAACCCTGTAACTACCACAGGAAGCCAAAACATTTGCTCACTCACGTTTGGATAAAGTAAGCCATTCCTCCTAGTCATACCTCTCCAGGTACTTTCATTGTTCTCCACATTGAAATCTCCCAGTGGGACTGCAGTGTCAGGAGATGGTAGTATATGGATCCACGGTCTGTATGAAGTCTATATGTTCTGAATATCTGTTAGGAACATTTGCACAAACAACATGCAGTATTCCTTTCTGCAACTCACAATTACATTGTGGTGACCACATCATTTATTAGAACAAACTCCAGCTGTACAACACACAGATAGAGAGACCATCCCCATTCAGGAAGTCTGGTTCCATAAACCTACGTGTGAGGAAGTAAGGCCAATTAAATCTTGATGGCACTTTTCAACCTTCAACAAAAGTTCATCTTCTTATGCATCACTAGAGTGTTATTCCTTGCCCCAAAAACCAGTTTGTATTTGTAGAGTCTAGACTATCATAATCCATTCCAGTTCTGCCTACCATTTGATTGGCATAGCAGCTGATCCTTATCCATCAGCTTGGGGATAGAGGCCAAGTGGCTCCACACAGCTTTTTTGAGCTACGTTTGGCTGGTCCTTATGGGTCACCCAGTGACTATGTATTAATTTCTGAAAACCCTCAGCAGTTCTAACTGCAGTGGTGAGTCCCAAGATCCCTGAGCCAAATGATATTCAATGAGGTTTTAGCTGAAACATTATGGGAAGGGCTTTCAGATCACTTTTTTCTAAAATAATTTTCAGTTTTATTCTCATTCAGCAACCAGTCTACATACACAAATGCTCTTTCTGACAGTTTTACTTATGCTTTCTGTGCTTAATTCTTCAGTTATCATAGTTCTCATTTTAGAATTCGTTGCGTCTCATCTTTGCCTTTTTTTTTAAATTAATGCATGTTTTATCCTTTGCAGGCCATGGATTTCAATGTACAGGCCATGGATTTCGATGTAGGTACTTGCCAATGAAATTTCTATATAGTGACATTCTGTTCTGTTTTTTTTTTCCTCTTAATCAATGACACTTATTTACTGTTTCTACTTTTTGATCAGCTTTTGTGTCTTTTATACTGTTTTCTTAATTCTATCACTCACCAGTGCTTTTAACTTGTTTGCTGAAATTTCTAATGAGCTTCCGTAGTTGAGTAAGTCTTTTAATACTTCTTATTCATCTTTCGGCTTTTCCCGATTAGGGGTCGCCACAGCAGATCACCTCTCCGCTCATGATTGGCAGTGGAGTTTTATGGTGTTGAGTTGCCAGCCCAGTGCCCAGCCTTCCACAGAAGGCACACACACATGCACGCACGCACGTACTCACACCTAGGGCCAATTTAGAGTGTCCGATCCACCTACAGCATGTCTTTGGGATGTGGGAGGAAACTGGAGCACCCAGAGGAAACCCACACGACCACAGGGAGGACATGCAGACTCCGCACAGACGGCATCCCAGCCAAGGATCGAACCGGAGAACTTCTTGCTGTGAGGCGGCAATGCTAACTGCTGCACCACCGCGGCTGCCCTGAGTAAGTCTTTTAATACAATATCTCTAAATTGCCACAGTGGCTTTAAAATTGTTGTCATCTTTCACCACACACACACACACACACACACACACACACACACACACACACACACACACACACACACACACACACACACACACACACACTGACAGATTTCTTAGCAATCCACATTCATCTAATGCTTTCATAGACTGTGTGTAGTAGTAGTAGTCTAATCTGCCTGATTTTGTGAATGGCTCTGAGATGATTAATGATGCAAATATTGCAGTAAGTCTGTCCACTGAGCTACCAGCCCTGCAATAAGGAACCAGTCAGTAAGCTGCAATTCAAGCCAATATAAATAAATGGGAATGAATCTTTACAAGTAAAAGCATGTTTACCACCAACTCTGTCTACCCTACTGTGCTTCCAGTGAAGCTAGCTGTCTTGTGGTGTTACTCAAAACACTGTCTATCTGTCTGTCTCCTCTCCAACCTCCTACTTTTGCTAAATAATTTAGTATGGGGTCTGTATCACCATGAGCCATTGCTCAAGTCTCAAAGCTGTGTCAAGTTCGGTTTATTCTTTTAAATTATATCTCTCAAACTATGCAATTCAGAGTTAAGTATTTTACATTTTATTCTGCATATTTTACAGGGTGACTGCATAACTGTAACTGCTGCAGAATCCATTGTCAGACCAAAAGGCATATACCTACCATTCAAAAAAAAAAAAATTAAGATCACACCAAAACATCAGCAGTGAACAAGCTAGAAACAAAGGAAGGTCCTTGGATAACATTGCTAAAGCTAATTTTCAGGATGTGTGCCATGTATATGCAGATTATGCACACACACACACACACACATATATATACATATATATATATATCTATATATATATATATATATATATATATATATATATATATATATATATATATATTACATACATAGACATAGATAGATAGATATATGGATATACACACATAATGAAAGAGAGGTGTGTGTGTGTGTGTGTGTGTGTGTGTGTGTGAGTGTGTGTGTGTGTGTGTGTGTGTGTGTGTGTGTGTGTGTGTGTGTGTGTGTGTGTGTGTGTGTGTGTGCAAATCGAGAAGTAAATGTGACTCCTCGAAGGCTTCTGTGATCTGCAGAGTTACTAACTAAATCTCTGGTCAGGAAAAAAAACATACGGAAATGGAAAGAACAGTGAACAACAGAAAAATTTTGCCAGTGGAGTTTGTGGTTTCAGGCACCTGCAGGGATTGTTGCACAGGTGAGAAAATGCAAAGGATTTCTTTTTGAACACAATTGTTTATGAAGTATCCATTTTACAATAGTACAAGCTAAAGTGAACACTGCTGTTTTTTCTTACTAAGGATTCATATTGCTCAGAACAAACATTTATCTTCTGTTACTTTATCTCCACACATAGAACTCATGATTTTACAAAAGCATTATCAGAAAACAGTAATAAATAATGCAACTTCCTGGGAGAAATGCATACACACTGCTATATAGTTCAGCCAATGTATCTAGTACAGGTGTTCAGAAACTGAATGAAAGTGTTAGTTTTAATTTAAGAAATAGTCATTTACACTCTTCCTGATTTAGCAATCAGCTTTTAATGTTGTGTTGGTTTTACAGAATCAGATTTGTGGTCGACAGAAATAAAAGGTGCCAACAAATTAAAAGGACTTTGTTTTTTACAGTATGCTGCATAAATAGTTGAGACACATTTTGAATAGGATCTCCTTATACATTGGTTATACATGCTACACACATAGATTAACATAGATTATTCAGCAATATCAATTTAAACTGTGTTAATGTTTCTTAAAATCTTGTCTCATGTAAAATAAAGACAGTGATTATAATATCGTATTAATGGAAGACTGTGGGATAAATGTGTAATTTTTGGCATTAGGTACTGAAATAATCTACCTCTATATTTTCAACAGGTACACAAATATTTAATTTACTCTTTTATGGTGGTTTCCAAAAAGAGTCTTCTCAGATTCTTACTGTAACCTTCTCTGTTCCAAAAGGAAGTAAAACGTTGTTTTAACAGCTTTACTTAACCATGGATAATAAATACTAGCTCCTGAGGAACCAATAAATCACTTCTGTATTACAAAATCCCAAGCATCCATCCATGAAGTCATACAGTGCCTGAACTGTATTTGGTCAGCTCAAGAAATGTTTAAACACATGGTATATAACAGTACATAACTAAATCATGACTGTAATGTGAAGCTGCATGTGTACTTTGCAGTGATCTAACTGAAGACTATTCTCAGCATGAGCGGCCCTCTGTTTACCTAACGAAGACAGAAAGTTTAGCATGTGCGTTTTTCTGTGCACTCTTCTTCCCCAAAGCACAGGTGTATCTGTTTAGTAAATGTGGCCTCCTACTCACACTGCTCAGGCGATATTTATACTTGTGATGTCCTGCAGCACTTAATATCTGCCAATCCTTTTAGCACTCAGAACTCACTAATCAAGTGAACTGCTATGACAAGTAAAATATAAAACTATCGTAATGACTGTGATACTTGGAGTTAGAAGAACAGGTAAAGGAGAACGCCTGTCCCTTTTGCTGTCATGATCAAAGCACATCAGCTGTGATAAACCCTTCATTACCCGCACACAGTCATGGATTATTGCTTAAAAATATCATTTGTTCTCCAAGAAACAACACAGCTTCTGGGCAGGAATGAGTACATTGACTGTGTCCTGGGCTCTAAACAATGATATACTGACCAACATGTATAAAGGAAATCTTACCACTGCCATTTTCATTGACCTAACTCAAGCCTTTGACATGGTGGACATGCAGTGTTACTGGTCCATCTACTAGACACTGGTATCAGAAATGAAGTGGTTCAAAGACTTCTGGATTAACATATCCTTTACTGTGACGATTGCCCCCTTACTATCTACACTCATTCAAATGTACCACAGGGATTAATTCTTGCCCCAGTACTGTTTTTCATTTTTATAAACAAATTACACCTTCATCTACTTTAGTTTCAGTTCCTCGTATATGCCAATGACATGGCCTGTCTACAGATTCAACCCAGTACATAAGACAATCCAAACTCAATGGCTTTCTTGACCTTAACCACTGGCTCACCTCCAAAAAGCTTTTTCTTAATCCTCAAAAAAACAAGGTTATACTCTTAGGTACTAAGAAAAAACTTTCCAAAGTTTCCAGCTCCCTCCAGGTTTTTTTGACCAGCACAACAACCTTATCAGCACCATCACTTCATTCAGTTACTTAGACATCTGGCTTGACCAAACTGTTAACATTCAAGAGCATATTTAAAAACTTAGATCTAAAATCAATTACCTCCTTTCTGGGCTCAGAAAATAGTTCCTTTTATCATCAGCTAGGGTAGCCATTAATAGAGGTTTCATGCTGTCACAACTTGGGTATGCCTTATTCTCGTTTGCCACCTCCTCTGACAAGAACAGATAACACTACAGAGCTTATCAAAATATGTATCTCCTTCCACAATTTTCCTTGCCTTGAGCACATTGCCTTATGTTATCCATAACAAAGTGGTTCCAAGTACAAGCCAGATGCAACATATTTCTGATATCGTAAACTATTCAGATTAGTGAAGATACACTTCTGCACTTACAATGAAACTCAGTAAAACGAACCCAGCTTAAAACCTTAGAAGCCAAGGCACAGTAGGCACTACTCTCCAACCCCATCTACTGAACTACATAGCTCTGACTCTGGTTTCTCTAAATGTGATTCAAAACTGTGGTAAACTCTTCCTCACTAACTCACTGAGCATTTTATTTTTATTTTTATTTTACATTTGTTTACCGGGCTAGTCCAACTGGATACATTTCCATTTTCAGCAGAGGCCCGGGGAGAAAAGCTCCACATAGAAACAGAGAAATTATCTACAAAAGCAAAGAAAGGAGGTAAAAAATACCAGGCAAAATATGATTGTAAACTACATTACACTAATCATGCATATATACTAGGTAGGACATCACCCTAATTTCTATTTCAGAATACAAGATAGAAGAGTTCTGTTATAGTAAATCATCTGTGAAGATATAAGTACATTCAGCAAATAATTACACATCCAAAGTTTTATAATAATTTGTAAGTTACTACTTGCAAAGGTGCTTTTGAAACAAGCTTCCCAAGGGGAAGCAGTAGGGAATAATGAAAGAAGGTAGTATAAAAGAATAATTAGTGGAATCACAAGATTAGTCAGGACTGCGGTGGTGGTGCTGCGGTATCGTTGTTGCCTCACAGTAAGACATAGTCCTGTTCGATTCTCAGCTAGAGTGTCTTCTGTGTGGAGATATGCGTGAATGGGCATACCTTCGTTGAAGGTTGTGCATCAGAGCTGGCAACTCGGCACGTAAAAATCTATTGCCAATCATTAGCGGACCGGAGTTCCGCTGTGGCGACCCCTAACCGAGAAAAGCCAAAAGACAACAACAGCAACAAGATTAGTCAGGATTGATGCATGGGCATAACCAGTGTGTTTTAAGATGTTTTTTAAGCTTTTGTTTAAAGAGGAAGGGGGAGGGAATAGAAGTTAGAGCAGTAAGTAGAATATTCCAATATTTACCTAAGGTATTGGAGAATAGGGAGTCACCAGCGATGTTGTTAGACTTAGTTAACCTCACAAGAAGTTTGCTCGAAGAGCGTAAGGAATTTAGGTTAGTATAAGGGGAGATAAGGTTAGAAAGTATAGGGGTGTTATTAGGTTGGTAAAATATCCTATGGACAAAGGTGAGTTGGGAAAGTGTCAGCATGTTTTTTAGTTCAAGCCAGTTTAGTTGCTGTAGGTTCTGACAGTGGTGAGTTCTAAATGGGTTCCCAGTAGCAAATCTGGCAATGCTATTGTATGTGTTCGCTAGTTTAGTGAGATTATTTTTCTTTAGGTTAGTGTACATGGGTGAAGCGTAAAGAAGAGTAGAAATTAGATGAGAGTGAGCATAATAACTGTCTTTTGAAATATTCAAGAAGAACATAGTTTCTACCCTGTCAAGCTCATTTATTATGTTTCAGTGTGAGAGATCAAACCTTTCAACCTCTTGAAGAAATCCACACAAGGCCTAAAATAAGGGGGCAGGAAGGCCCAAAAATATGGAAATATTTAAAATATTGCTTTTATAAACTTGAAAAAATGGTAGAACAGCAGGTTTTATGTTAGCATACATTTTCCGAATGATATAAAGTCTGAAACTTCAATATGGGTCATTATTTAATGACTTCAATCCTCAGTGATTTGCCAGAAAACCACAAATTTTATGAGGAAGAGACCAAAAATATGAAGCAAAAATCTGGACATTTTGTGAAAATCTGGATAGTTGAGAGGAATGACATTTTTTCATTTGTATTTCTAAATGCTTTTTATTGTTGCCCCATCCTACTTTTGTTTTGAGCCCTCTCATTTTCAGTTTCTCCCCAGTTTTTATTTTGCCTTACTCTAACTATTTGTTATATTTGTTGTTTCCAATGAATGCTTGTCCTGCTTGCTTCTTGCCCATTTACGGGACATTTAGCTGTCTTTGTTTATTTTCTGCTGTTTTTATCTCAGAGTAGGTCTTTCACTGCTATGTCCTTTTAGAATCCTGATTTAAAATAGTTCCCTACTCAGCACTGGGGACTATGTTTACTCATCGAAGGTTCTTTCCTCGAACCAACCATGAGAAAACATTAGACCTTAAACGTTCATTAATTGAACATTCCCTTCAACAGAAGTGTGAGGTGGGGAAGTAACTAGTTGGCCAACATTTCCCCATCTTTCTTCATTTCTCTGACACATTTATTTTCCCTTTCCTATATTCTTTCTCTCACATACTCTCTCTCTTCCCTTTCTCTTCCATATACCTTCCTCTTTGCACTCTCTATATACCCACTATCTCTTATTGTCCTTAGCACCTACCCTGATTTCTCTCTTATTTCCTTCATCATAAGTAAAATATCAGTATTATTCATTTATTTATTTGCAGTTTATTTGCAGTTTGACTACCGGGGAAGTCCACTGGGCCAAACTGACCCATTTTCAGTGGCGGCCCTGGGAGAAAAGCTCCAAGATGCATTATAAAATTTAGATACAACTGATAGTTAATATTAAAGATAATATTATGTAGAATAGTTACTCATAAATGCATTCAATATCATGCATAGTTAACAAATTCATTAAGCTTGAAGGTAGGGATCATACAGTTTCATTGAGGAAAACAGATATGTGTTAGATGTGGAAACAGTTTACATACAAACCTTTTAAGAAAATGTAAATATGCTTTACATACACATATCAACAGTAGAATACTATTTACAATATTTACAAGGTTGGGCTGTGTGAGGGTAGCTGTTGGAGTTGTTGAGAGCTTAGAGAGAAGCTATAGAAATTGTTGAGAGCTTAGATAGGCTCATAGGAAGATAACTATGAGAATTGTAGAGCTTGGGAACCAGAGAGAGAACCTCCTTTGATTAGGTTGGGTGAGGGCAGGTACATTTCCATTTAGTGGACAGGTGTTTGAATAGTTGGGTTTTGAAGTTTTATGAGTTTGGTATGGTTCGTAGTGTGGAGGGAAGGGAATCCCATTTTTTGCCTAGTGAGAAAGATAGGAGAAGTTGGCCAGCAGGATGTTTAGGTTTATGGATAGTAATTAAGTTCTGATTTTCAGATCTGAGAACTCTGTTGGGTGTATAAGGGGGAAGGATGTTAGAGCGGGACATTTTGTTGGGTGAAATATGAGTCTATGTGCAGTAGTGAGTTGGAGATAGTCTAGGTAGTTTGGGAGTTCAAGCCAATTCAGGGATTGTAGGGTTAGGCAGTAATGGGTAGTAGATTTAGAGGCAAATTTAGAGATTTTGTTGCAGCAGTTTTCTAGTTTAGAGGTGATAGAGGAGGACAGGTTGGTTAGGAGAGGGGCTCCGTATAATAAGGAAGGAAGAAGATAAGTCGAGGCCAGAGTTCGCCTGGTAGAGTTGGAGAGAAAGCGATTATTCCTATACAGCATACCTAGCTTTTGGTAGGTTTTCTTAATATTTTGTTGAATATGAATATCAAACTTGAGGTTTTCATCTACAGTAATGCCAAGTAGTTTGGCAGAGGGGACCACTTCTATAGGTGAGTTGGTTTGACTATAGACTTTGAAGTTGTTTTTATCATTGTGGGAGGGAACAGTAGAATCTTTGATTTATTTGCATTGAGAGAGAGGTGGTTTTGGCGCATCCAGTTTTCAGTTGTTGAGAAGGCAGTTTGGGTTTTAAACAGCAATTCAGAGAGGTTTGAGGCAGAGCAGACTAAGGTTGAATTGTCTGCGTATTTAATGATTTTAGCATCAGGAATAGCAGTGTGAAAGTTATTGATGAAGATGTTAAAAAGCATTTGCCCAAGGATGGATCCCTGTGGTACACCAGTTGGAGTAGGTAGGAAGGAAGAGATGGAGTTCTTCCATTTGACTGCCTGTGATCTGCTGATAGATAGCTGGAGAACCAGGATAAAGCATTATGTGAGAGATTAAGGTTTGAGAGATGACAGCGAAAGTGCTTGTGGGAAACAGTATCAAAGGCTTTAGACAGATTGAGTAAAACAGTAGAAACTAAGTGTCCTGAATCTCGGGCTTGATTGACAGTTTCTAGGAAAGAGAGTAGAGCAGTTATTGTGCTATGGCCTGGATGGAAGCCATGCTGGGTAGGAGTGAGAAGATTGTTTTGGGTCAGGGAAGGCATAAGTTGGAGGTGGATGCATTTTTCTAGGATTTTGGAGATTGGTGAGAGCAAAGCAATGGGGCAAAAGTTTGAGATGCTGGTATTTATGCCTCCTTTATGAAGAGGAAGAATATAAGCTGAGTGCCAGAGTTTGAGGACATTTGATTATTTTATGGATTGGTTAATAATGATGCTGATTGGGAAAGCAATGCCATCAGCACCACATTTTAGGAAGGAAGAGGGAATATTGTCAGGAGCGTTAGAGCAAGGTTTAAGTTTGGAAAAAAGTTTTTTAAAGTTAGTGGAGATGGGTTTGAGTTCAAACAGATGAGGTGAGTTAGAAGGGGGAGAGTGTAGAGCATTTGGGTTATTACTGGGAAATGTCTTGGTGAGGGTAGTAATAATTTCTATGAAAAATGAGTTAAATTCAGAGCCTAGTTTGAAGTCAGATTTACTTGGATCAGGACAGAGATTATTCTTGGAGCCTGGATTGAGGAGTGAGTTTATTGAGTTCCAAAATTTAGGGGGGGGGTTTATTGTTATTGGACTGAAGTTTGATATAGTAGAATTTTTTGTCTTTGGTGATTAGTCGTTTTGCACAGTTGCAAAGCTGTTTATATTGGAGCAAGGTATTGGCCAGTTTTATTGTTTTGGTAAAGCTTCCATAGTTTGTCTCTGTGGTGCATAATCTGTTTTGTCTCTTTGGATAGCCAAGGAGCAGTTTTAGTTTTTATCCTTTTGTTTCTTAGTGGGGCTAGTGAGTTTAAATTATCAAGGAAGACAGAGTTGAAGTATTCTATAGCCTTGTCAAGAGAAAGGATGTTTAGAATTTGCCAGTTCATTTGTTTGAAAGTATTTGAGAAAGTAGTTGGGTTGAAGCTACTGAGGTTACGAGTTTGAATATATTGATGCTGGTGTGGGGAGGAACTAGTTGAGTGATGCATAAAGGCTGGGAGGTGGTCGCCAAAGGTATCAGGAATTGTGCCAGATTTGGTTATTTTATTTGGATCTGAGACTAGGATACAATCTATAGTGGATCCGGGAGGGTTTATTTTGTTAGGTCGAGTGATGGAGAGGATTATTTGAGTGAAGTTATAGAGGTTAATAGATAGGGAGGGAGGGGGCAATTGAGTTTATTCCAGTCAATATTCACATCACCAAGGATATAAGTTTCATAGTTAATTTAAGTAGTGGCCCATAGGAGAATATTTTCGAGTGTAGAGATACTGTTACCAGGTGAAATATATAGGGCAATGATACAGATATTTTTATGTTTATTTAGTTTTAGAATTCCAGCAGTTAGTTCAGTGTTCTGGAATTGAGGAATTAGAATTTGGAGGGGAATTAAGGTTAGAAGGTTGGAGTAGACTAGGGCAGTGTCTCCACCTTTTTTTATTTAGTCGGTCATTTCTGAGACAATGAAATCCTGGGGGCAGAATCTCAGAGTTGGAGATAAAGGGCTTGAGCCAGGTTTTGGAAATGGCTAAGATATCTGGTTGGTTATGGCTTAACCAAGCTTGAAATTGGTGTACTTTGTTGTTTAGACTTTGTGCATTCATTGCAAAAATCTTTAGGGTGTTGAAATAGGAGGAAGCGAGTAAGGGATGAGTGTTGTTAATAAAGGATGTAGGATCAGGGTTAGGATGGATATCACCAGCTTGGACTAGATTGCTGAAGGAGATGTCCTTTAGCCATATTGGTTTGCCAGGCATGCATTTTGGTAGATTGCAGATTGGAGCAGGTGACAGTGTCTTGACTTTAGAGGAGAACAGTTTAGGGTGAAATATGTGCAGAGTGTTGGGCTAAATGAGAGAAGAGGAGATAAAGTGGAAATGGGAGTAAGAGTGAGGAAGAAGGTGGGTTTGTATGGTAGTCTTCTTTGTAGGTAGTATTGGACAAGCATAGGTGGAATATGAGGTAGCATAGTATAAGGGAAGTAGGAACAGAAAGAGGAGGCTGGGGGACTGGCGGGTGTGATAACTTCAGGAGAGCATGTTGGAGCAAAGAGAGGGTGGTATGAGTGGTTAGGAAAATAGAGAAGGCTATGAAGAAGAAAGGGTTTAAAAAGTGATGGAGGTATTCTAGAGATTTAAGGAAAGAGGAGGGGACTATAATTATTGGGTGGAGTACAGATTACAGAGTTTAAGAAGGATGGCTATAGGTGGGAGGAGTAATGAGGGGGGAGCTGGTATCGGGTAATTAGGCTGAGAGGGTGGGATAAGATAGGAATAAAGCTAGGAGTACTGGGAGCAGGTGAGAACTGGGGGCAGAGTAGGGGAGTGGAGTGGAAAGAACACTAGAGGTGAGTAGGGCAGAAAAAGTATCAGCAAAGAGCAGTTTAAAGGCTGTAGTTGGAAGGTATGAGCTAAATATTTCCAGCCAGAAAATGAAGGCTGCCTTTACAGAGGGTGGTTTAGCGGGGGGGGGGGTTATTTACAGTCTAAGGATATTAACTGACAATCAACTGTTTGTGAAAAAATAAAACTTGTTGGGATTATAAAGAATATCTAGGATTTATATTGGTAGATGCTGCCAACTAATGGTAGAAGGAGATAGCAAACAGCAGGGATAGCTGGACCAGTCTTAGGTTTAAATATATTCTAGGGTAGTGATAACAGGAGGGGGAGAGGGCAAATGGTCTGCGGTAGGCTGGTAGAACGTGCACATGGGAGGGCAGACTAACTCTATAGATAGTACATCAAGTCTACATTTAATTAGTGTTAAGCCACATACATTTACACAATCTTGTTGAGGGGGCTTCTCAGTAGTATTTTTCTAAGTACCAGGCAAGCTGGCCAATTCAGGGTGTCTTCAGGTGATGGCCGGAGGTATTCCTTTTGCGTTTAAAGCAGGGAGGGAGCACCCGGGATGGATTACTGTAGAGGAGAGGGAGACAACACTGAGTTAGTTAATATTGCAGATGTAGAGGGGGAAAGGTAGCAGGTAACGGATGTTTAGAGAAGAAGGGAGGGTGTAACAAAGCACAGTAGTAGAGAGAGGCTATGGTTAGATGAGGCTAGAGCAAGTATGCAGAGGAAGATTAGGTTTAGGGGATTAACAATGGAAAGCAGCAGACATTATGCTATGAACAGTACAAGTTAGGCAATATAGGCTCCATTAAATAGAACAAAACATTCATTCAGCAGTTCAGCATGCTATCAGTGACCCTAGTCCATTTGAGAGGACAGGGTTATACAGCAGTACAGCCAAATATAAGCAGCAGAAAGTAAGGGGTAAATGATAAAGTAATACTATAAAATCTTTAAACAGTGCAATATATAGTGCTCAACAGACTAACACAGTAAACTACGATATGTTCATCCTGTGCAATAACTTGTGTGGAACAGTTTTCAAAACAATATAATAGCCATATAGTGCCCTTATAAAGACAAACAGAAAAGAAAAATAGCTGCTAAGCCGGTAATTAAGCTAAAGGTTCTAGTAAGACCACTGATCCACCTTAAAAGAGAAATAAAGGCCTTCAACGATATACGTTCATTGGCGTCCTTTTAACAGGATATCTGGAGAGCAGACTAGGCCAGCAAAGTGCAACAGTCGAGCCCTGTATACTCAGACTAAAGTAATGCAGCTGGCGACAACATAAAAAGAGACACATTCATCCCAAAAAGCAGCTTGCAGCTGCTAAGCCAGTAATTAACCTAAGCAAAGGGCAAATGACACAGTACAAAGCAAGCGGTCAAACAGTACAGTATATAGGGAAAAACGGTCCCCAAAACCGTTAGTGCAGTGACAAGTCTGTTACTAATAAGGAAAAACTAGCAAAACAAAAAAGTAACTGCAACCATGAGCAGGGATAATCGGTAGTTAATTCCAAAACTGTATCTTAACACGTGACTACAATTTTGACATGTGAATAGATCATGTGACTACACCTTGATTATATAAGCTAAGCACAATGTATTGCTCAGTTTCTTTGCCCATCTGGGTGAAAGTGTCTTCTGCACTTGCAACTTTTTAAGTACATTTGTGGATTCTAAACTTGTGGAATAAGCACAACTTTTTAAGTACGTTGTGGATTTTAAACTTGTGGAATAAGTACTCCTAACTACATTATGGATTTTAAACTCTTGAAATAAACAACTATTAAAAGCAACTCTTCAAGTAAGTTGTGGACTTTGATTTTTTTGAATCAACTACTGTTTATCCCTGCTTATGGTTCCATTTGCTTCATCATCTTTAAATCTTGTTTTACTCTCGTCTTCTCCACCTTCCTTTGACATCTCTTAGCCTCTAATATTCTTCTTACTGTCAAGTTTCTGCTTCTGCAGTTCCTGTACCTTATTGCTACTTCTTTCTCCATAATATTCAAATATAGTTAGATCATTTAATACACACATGTGTATGCTTTTTGCCCATATCTGATATAATCATGTTTTTTTTCTTCTATTGATCTCATTTGTATAATTTATTTTAACTTATTTTAACTTCTTTTACTACTGGTATGTTTTCCCAGATTATATAAATATATGGAGCTTTTCTCCCTGGAGCTCCACTGAAGATGGGATTTATGCCCAGTGAGTCTTCTCAGTAATCAAATGTAATAAATAAATAAATGAATAAATAAATAAATACATTCAACTCACTAGTGCCACAAGGTGTTCTTCAGTCCCAGTGTCATATGAGCAATACTGACTACAACCAAAAGGGGTATAACAGAACACTAGAAAAACTCTCATCTTCCCCTGGATTAATAACTTCTGTCTTTGTTAAACACTGATTATATAATAAAAGGACATTAGTATTCATAAATGTGCAGGATGACTCGACAACCAAATCAGCATGCCCACTGTAAATTATGCATATACCAACAGAAACAAAGTCCTGACACTGAATTGTTGTTGAACATCCAGTCTGTTTATTGTGATTGCTTGATAACTCCATTCATGACATATTAGTACAGTAGCCATACCTCTCAGTTGTTCCAGAGTTTTGCAGAACATCCCTAATTTCCTTATATTTTTGCACTGACCCTTTTAAAAATTTTTGATTTTCTGGTAAATCACCGAGGATTTCTTTTAGTTAGTCAGTAATGCTAGACTTTCATTCCCTGTATTGTTCAAAGAATGCACATTGATGTTAAAGCCTTTCATCCTATAACTTTTTAGTAACTTATAAATATATAAACATTAGACATTATCCCCAGTTCAGCCCTTTGTCCCCTATTATTTTTGACTTTGCCCAGAATTCTTGAGCAAAGGAGTTAAAATGGAAGCAGGCAATATTAACAACAACAACAACAACAAAAGATGGAGAGACGGGGGGGGGGGGGGGGGCAAACTGCTATGTAGACACTATTTTCAACATTGCCTGCCTTGCACTGTACCGACGTACTGTGCAAGTGTGCAGATATAGGTGCCATATGCATCTGTGCAGTTCATCTGTATGGAGTTGGCAAAGAACACTAAAGTGCAGTCATACAATGATTGTTTTAAGAAAGATAAGCAGTTTCTTTCTTAAATAATGTCACTGTATTCTAGCAATAATCTAATAATCCACCCCTGAGTGTGGATATCACAGGATTTACCCATAGATGGCATTGTTTAATCACTCATCTTCACCCTCATGATCCAAATGTGCCAACAGTGGGTAGATCCAGTGATATCCACATCCATTCAAGTATTCTTCCTAAATGATCACATGGAAATTTCCTCTGAACAAAAGGAAAGCAAAAAAAAAGCTACTATGCCTATGAGCTCTATGGATGAAATAAGGACTTTATCTAGTTTATGTGACTAATTAACTCTTACATTTGCACAAGATACCAAACTAGTCCAATTGCTTTATGCTGACCCATCCAGTGCAATGCATAATACTAGTGTTTAGTAATGGTTATATGTTAAAGGATCTTCTGTGGAAGATTAATGATGTCCCCCTTTCTTAGCTATGTTTTAGTTTTGAGTCTTTGTGATAGTACATGCAATAAATCTAATATAAATATTTAACAAAAATGAATGATTGGTTTTGTTTCTTTCTTGTGTATAAGCACTAAAAATAAAAAGTAGTAGAAAACACTTTGCTGTATTTTACTGAAGTCCGATGCTAAAAGTAATATGAAAAGAATATTACTGGATCTTATAGAATACCATTGTGGGTAATTAGCAACTCATCAGAGTTTTATGACTAGTAAGAAATTAAAGCAATTGTCACTTTAAACAGATTATGAATAAATGTATATTCTGCATTTTTGCATTTAAAAGCTTTGAAATGTTCCTTATGCTTAATATGGATAACTTAGCTTTTTGAATTAATGAGATTCCTCGACTACTTCAATGCCAATATGTTGGATCAGCTGGTCAACACCCCTATGAGAGGGGAAAATATCCTGGACCTGGTCCTAACCAACATGAGTAGTCACTGTAGCACCCCTACAGTTTCAGCCTCCTTGGTAAGATCCAACTATAAAGCGTTCACTTTTGAAGTCACCTTGTCAGGGCCAAACAAAAAACTTTTCCAAAGCTGACTACAACTTCCTCAGAGCAGGTATAAACAGCTTCACCACCATCATCCCTTCAGCTGGAACTAGCACCTATGTCCAATCCTTCACCAAAAAGTTTTATGAGCACATACATAGCTGTATGGACTCAGTAATACCTGACATGACCATATCATCTTCCTTAAGGAAGATACACCTGTCTGGTGGGCAGCAGCAATAAACAAACTCTATAATAAAAGGAAAAAATTGCTGTCAAGGACCAAGAAGAAGCAGGTGCAAGTTGGAAGCAATCTCTCCTTTGTCTGAACAAGCAAATAAGGTCACTGGTGAAATACATTAAGGCTAACTTCGAGTCCAAATTGGCCACATCCACTAAGGACAGTCACAAGGCCTTCTTCACATATGTCCGCAATCTCAATGGTAACACCCAAATCTGCTCTGAACTGGTGGTCATTAACACCAGATACACAGACACCATAGATATAGCAAACCTGCTGGCAGACAGGTTCAGTGGAAACTTCTCCCCCCGTCCCCCCATCAGTAAACCAGGACATCCCCAGCACCTGTCCTCCCTCTCCCCCTCCCCTCATCGCCAGAGGGCAGGTCCTTAATGCCCTCTCAAAGACAAAAAAAAAAAAGTCTCCATGGGACCCAATAACATCTCTGGCTGTATCCTACATGAACTCAGGCATGAGCTGTCAGCTCAATTAGACACCCTATTCGACCAAAGCCTGAGCACCGGCTTCATCCCAGCTGAATGGAGGACAGCCACTGTCATCCCTCTGCACAAAGGTGGAGCATCCACTGACCCAGGCAGTTATAGGCCCATCAGCCTAACTAGCCTGATCTACAAGGTCATGGAATGCATTATCATGAACCTTATAAACAAGGACATTGGCAACCTCGAAACACTTGACCCCACACAGTTTGGTTTTGTCAAAAGGAGATCATGCCTGTTAAACTTGGTCAACATCTTCGAAACAGTCACCAAAACCATGGACGAGGGAAAGACAGTGCACACCACCTACCTTGACCTAGCCAAAGCCTTTGACACTATTCCCACTTGGGCATAATAGATAAACTGTCCCAGCTAGACATCAACCCGTATGCTACCAAATGGGTAGCTAAATGGCTCACTGATAGAACCCACTCAGTCAAAGTAGGGGAAGCCACCTCTAGTAGTAGACCTGTAATGAGCAGTGTACCCCATGGATTGGTCTTGGGGCCTCTACTGTTTGGGATATACTTTTCTGAGGTGCAAGCCAAAACCAGTGGTCTGTGGCTGACCAAGTTTGCAGATGACTGGAAGCTGGGTGCTGTCTTAAATTCCATTAGTGATGTGAACATTCTCCAAGAGGGCCTTACCCAAACTAATGACTGGTGCCAGAAGCATGGCCTCAAACTGAATGTCAAGAAATGCATCATTATCCCCTTTGGGGAAAATGGCATCCTCACTAATTATCACATTAATACCAACGTACTAAGCACACAATCATTCGTGAGGGACTTGGGCACCCAGGTTGATGGCAACCTCACTTTTGACCACCACATCACCTCTGTTGTACGGAAGGCTTTCTATATGGCCCACCTCATAAATAAGGGTATTTCATCCAGGAACAAGGAGGTCACAACATCCCTGTACTTCTCCCTTATCAGACCCATTATCGAGTACAATGCCCCCTTCGGCATGTAACTTGCCACGCACATGCGGCAGTTGGAGAGACCACAGAGGTTCCTGACCAGGAAAATTCAGGGTCTCAAACACCTATTGTATACAGATAGGCTAACAGCCCTGTCCCTCTACTCAGTCTCATGCAGAATGCTCAGAGGTGAACTGTGTCTGGCATACAAGGCCATCTCAGACCCAGCCTTGATGGAGTTGCTGCATATCCGTAAGACAAACTCCACTCAAGCAACCCACACACAAGGCTTTAACCTGATCTGTCACATTAATAGAACTTGTTGGCAGGATAGACTCCCTCTCCATGTCAAGCAGAGTACCTCTCTAGCCCTGTTTAAGAGGAACCTGGATGACTGGATAGGAAACAGAAAATACACCCCTGGGATCTCGCCTCTGTCCCTGCTGGATAGGGGAAACAGGTGCTGACTTTGAGGGAACATAGGCAAAATTCTTGGCTAGGCTTATAAAGGCCACCAGGCCAATAGTCTAGTATCATTCTATGAACCTATAAGATGATTTAATGATGCTTTTTGTTTAACTTTAGGTGCTGAGGAGTGAATTTGTGTTTTACTGTTTGGTTCACTTTCTTGAATATAGGATGCCTGTGCACTGTGCTTGATTCCTTGAGAAGAAGGTTCCATGCTTTGTATGCCAAGGGTTTAAAATCTGTTTTCCTCTGTCAAGCAGTTTATTGGTCTGATTAATAATGCGGTATTATCTGATGGCAATCAGAGAGAATACTGAGCTTTGACATTGGAGAGTTGTTGTATAAGAGGTAGAGCATGGTCATGGAATAAGCGGACCTGATTATCAAACAAATGGATGACCCGAAGCTCCATCAGTATCTGATTACAATTTAATACAGATAAATGATGGTGCTCCCTTCGGAGGAGGTAGTTACAGAATAACAAATTTACGATGTATAGCAAATGGAATGCAAGGGAATCTTTAAGGGTCTTTGCTGCAAAGATTAGCTACCCTTAAATGATACCAGCACTAGTGATGCATTATAATGCTAACTAAACAAGGCTCCGCTCCAGACAAATATTCCTCTTTTAATACTATTACCCTTGCTCTGACTGACTGAATCACTTCCTTGTATCCATTCTGTCCTATACATCACTGCACACTAACCTACATTATGGTAGTGCTAAGGTTATTTTCTTGACATTTCTACTGGTCTCTATACTTATTACACAGATCCTTATACTGTGTTATCTTCGTTTCTTATTGATTTGAAACGCCTTGCATGTCAGTCTTTCTAGTTACTCACTCACAGATGTATAAGTGATGAAATGCCTCATTACTTATTACTTTAACATGTTCTAGTTTAGATAATTAAGTAATGTAGTCATTGCTTTGTATAGCTGAATTTATAAACTGTTTTAACCAGTCTGACCGAAGTTCTATTGTATTATGTATAATGCTGATTTATTTGTATGTCTGTCTGTATGATCAGATTGTCTCAATGTGGAGCTTTTCTCCCCGGGCCACCGCTGAAAAAGGACATGTGTCCAGTCGGACTTTCCCAGTAAACAAATGTAAAATAAAAATAAAATAAATAATATATCCCCCCAGTGTTTTGTGATTTCCTTCAGAAGCGGCAGCTTTTTTTTCTGTCACATTTAACTCCATCCTGAAGAGCATGCAAGTAAAACAAATTAAAAAAAGTCTTCCATTTTCATATAATTCAAAACAAAAAAAAATGATATACAGGCAAGAGTTGGTACAAGGAGTGTTGTATATAAAACATTCATGCTAACTGCGCGAATAACATGTTTTAGAGCTTAACTCAAGCAGAAATACCACGTATACTGATTTGCATTTTCCTCCCTGTATGATAATGAAGCTGGTACTATTCAAAATGCTCGTCTGTAGCAGCAGAAAGGCAGTGGCAGTTGTCTTCCCTTAGTTTGCTTCAAGATACCTGTTCCGACCACAATATAGCAACAGTTGTTTTCTGCTGAGGTTTGCTCAGTTTCCATTCCTTACTCTTTTCATATCAGCAGTGTACGTACCCTCTTTCCTCTAACCCATTGCTTTTGTGTTACCACTTCACTGTCCAGCAGCGCTGGCCACTCGTGGACATTTGTGCTCTGTCCCACTTAGATTTCTTAAAGATCCATCTTTTCCTTCATTCTTTTTTCTACAGCTCAAACACTCCAGTCCATCCCCTTCACTTCCTCCATCCTATTCCCTTCACCTGTTCCTCTGAAGTTCAGACACTGCTGTTAAATGTAGTAATTACCAGGATCAAACCCTGCTCTCTGCCATTATTCACATCCAGCTGTAGTAAACAGCTTGATTTTTTTTCCTGCAGGCCTTGTAGACATTATTATGTTAATAATTATAAGAAATGTCATTCATCAAATCAGCAACAAGTTGTATTTTTGTTAATCTTTTCCATCATTAGAGATAACCTTGATGGCAAAAACTGCTTACTTATCACTGTGGGAACAGATGATCCCAAAACTGTAACACAGCAAGCCTGGGTGGAAACATAATAAAGAACAAATTCAATGAGTCGTATTTTTTCACTCGGTGATAATGGCTGACTGTATTTGCTGTCAGCTTCACTTTTTCAGTTGTCTCTCAGTCTTATGCTACTAATTTTGTTATCTGCTGTGAGAATTTTTGCAGTCTGAATGAGTCTGTGTAAAAAGGAAGTCTGTAATCTTACCGGTTGTCCTTGTTGTCCATCTGATCCTGGCAAACCTTGTGGCCCAGTATCTCCCTGTAAAAGAAAGTTAACATCAAGTAACAGAAAAATATAGCTTATAATTGGTTCTGTGTATCTGCTAAATTTATTTTATAATTTTCATTATACAATAAGCACTAATTAATATGGACAAATGTGCATGCTGATTGGAGAAACCAATCACTAGGACCATTATAAATTGAGCATTGCCAGTAGAAAAGAGTCTTGGTGTACCTTCTACCTGTCATTTAAAAAAAATATTGGTATTGATGAAATGCCCTTAATTTGCATTACAATGTCTGCAGGTAGGTAAATACACAGCTATTTTTCAACAACTGCACTACAAAATTCTGTAAATTCAAAGCACCATCATTTATATATATATATATATATATATATATATATATATATATATATAGCCTAACACCACAAAATGGAAAAGATGGATCTTTTGATACAGTATCAGCTTTTCTTCAGAGTAAAATTCTTGAAGAATAATCTAGTAATTGCATATTTTCAGACTCAAGCACATCACCTTACAGAAGAAGATAAATTCAGGTGACCAACGACAGCAGAAATTCTCGGGTTTACGTACAATTTCATTAGAGCTGCAGTTCAGATTTTGTCGCAGGACAAAGACATGATGTGGAAGAAGCTTCTCTTCCTCCTGCTGGTCTTCTGGAAACAGATCTATTGTGGGGTCTTCTAATGCGGTAATTTTGCGTTGTTACCATTTAATTGCATTGAAATTCTGATAACAGGTGCTGACTTTCTGAGAATATTGGTGAAATTCTTGGCTAGGCTTATAAGGCCTCCTGGCCAGTAGCCTAGTATCATCCTCTGAACCTATGAACTTATGAATAAAGCAACAGTGTAGTGTCATTTCTATCAGTAGGTATTACTACGTATATACACACACACATACACACACATATATATATATATATATATATATATATATATATATATATACACACACACACATACAAGCTAACAGTGCATGCACTAATACAATTTATAAAAACATATTAAACTGCAGTATCACTCTTTCTTTAGTACAATCATACAGAAGAAATACTAATACTGCATACTTCACAACTGTCCATAATTTTGGAAAATGTCCAGATTTTTGCCATATACTTTTGTTCTTCCATGTAGTGTGCAGGCATCGACAGATAAGACTAACAGATTATACAAGAACCTTAATTATAAAACGTAAGAACTCTTTCCTTAAGTAATGTCATTGCACAATAGCAATAATCTACTTCTGTATGTTGGTAATGTAGGATTTACCAACAGATTGCTTTGTTTAATCACTCAGGCTTTACCCCCATGATCAACCCATACCAACCGTGGATAAATCCTGCCTTACCCACATCCAGCTGTGGGTTATTGCTAAAATGATCATACCATACAGTTCTGCAGCTTTCATATTTACCCATCATATTTTATTCTATAGTGAGAGTTGTTTTAGAACAGGCAGTCTAGTTTTTTCATAAATCCTGATCATGACAAACCAATGCAAAACACTCTAAAGCTAACCTCAGGGCATTGTTGTGAATGGGCACAAGTTAAGCTACATACCTCTGACAGCTAGTATTGGAAACAGTATGAGAAACAGCAGTTTTTAACCTTGTTTTCTCAAAAGCAGAAGCAGAGATGTTCTCAAACCTGGAAGTGGGCAGCCATTTGAGAATAAATGACCACTAAAAAGTATGGTTCACAAACAGTTATAGAGTGATAGCAAATAAACATGTGATGTGCCAGATTTCAAGATATTGAACTTTGGCAAAATGCCATAAGAAAGCTCTAGCAAGCATAAATGAAAGATAGGAGTAGAATGAAAATCCATAAAAGCTGCCACCACTGAAATAAAACACAGCACACTTGCATAAAGCAAGGAAAAAAAAAAAACAAAACAAAACAATAAACTTCTCAAATGAGGTGACATCAAAGGTATGACAAATATATAGCATTTCGGAATGAAAAGAAAATCCAGGGAGAAGAAGACAACACCAATTAAAGTGGAAAAAGAACCAGAAAAGGCAATCGGAAAAACAAAATCTCAAAATGAGAAAAAGCTAATTTAATTATGAAATCAGCCAACAGACCTTACAAATACAGAAAAATGCAATACCAGATATAAGCTTAATATTGCTATAGCAACCAAAGGAAACTACAAGTCGTTCTTCATGGATGGAAATTAATGACTAATGTCCAACAATACATTGAGCTCACTCATAATGTTATTGCGTGCTCTGATCCCAAGGATGTAGCCAATATATTACAAACAAATTTAGTGATAACTTCAGCCAACCTACCCACATTGTTTTCCCTACTATTTCTGAAAATTTAGTTTTCCCTGAAATCACATTGTGACAAGTCTTAGAATCTTTACCAGAGGTTGAAAATAATACTTTCACAAGACCAGACAACATACCAGTCCAGGTTGCATTCTTATCCGTGCCAAGTATGCACTTTCTAAGTCTCTACTTAAACTGTTCAACCTCAGTCTCTCCAGGTGGTTTGTGCCTAATACCAGAGAACAGACACTGTTATTTCTCTGCACAAGAGTGACCCTTCTACAGACCTCTGTAAATATAGGCTCATCAGCCTCACCAGCCTTATACGCAAAACCATGGAACGTATCATAGCAGAACTCATTTATGCATGCATAGGCAACTTAGCTGATCTATTATTATATCATTATATATATTCTGGCTATACTTTTGAGCACCAGATATTGAAGCATACTATAGATTTTTTTTTTACACTGACTGTAGAACAATGTGATTTACTATGCGTTTTGCCAGGAATGTTTTGCCTTTTACATTGATTAAACAAATCAGTGTTTCATAGATAGTCTTCTTGAGCACTTAGGTGACATCAGGAATGTGAGAGACACTAATGCACTTGTTGTACATGTCCAGAAGTCAGGAACACACCATACGTTCAAGTTTTTTGCTTTGGAGATTGTTAAGTTAGGTGTTAGTGGGTGAAATGTTAAGAAGGGTCTATATTATAACAGTGAACAATCAAAAGATCGAATGCTGTTATATCAACCCCAAAACAATGAAAACTTAAAGGAGGGAACACCCAGAACAGCGATTGTTTTTCCCAGGGAAAAAAAATCACTGTTCCCAAAAAAAAAAATACAAAAAAAACAGACTAAACACTATTTTAGTGCCCCCCACACCCCCCCTACTTAAATATACCAACTCTGAGATTGTACTACAGTGCCAAAAATGGCAAAGTGACAGAAGCGGCCAAGTGACTTCTTTCCCAGGGAAAGAATTCACTTATATGCCACTTCGTCATTTTGCATTTTCGACATTTGAAGTTCGACCAAGATGCATTCGACAGAATGCATCTTCAGTCTTCTAATAGGAACCCGTTAAGAACATCACTGAAGCTAGAGAACAAAGTTGGATACTTGAGTTATGATCCTTTAAACCACTAGGTCTAAATGATTCCATGTCCAAGAAACCTGCCCTTAAAATGCATCCTCTCTTACACTGATTATATGGTTTATGTAGGGTAGTGTAATACTTTTAGAAAAGTTTTTGTTTTGCGCTGTTTGTATGAATTTTATGAACTCTATGAATAAGAGCATAATATGTGCTTTAAATTACAGCATTACGTTTTTTGGCATGTCATTGTTAAGAGACATATTCTGTATCAGCGCTTGCTGATGAAGTGGTGAATATCCTAGGTGATTTATTGTATCTCTGTTTTTATTTGTCAGTTTGAATATGTAATTAATGAGCTTGGAAGTGATGTTTTTGTATTTAAGAGGCTCTTTAAAGTTTTTATTTGTCTGACGAAGCATTAGTTAATTCAATGCAAAAGCACTTACCTGTGCAGTGTCATTGAATAAACCTATTTTTTTTTTAAAGTTTGTTTTATTTCTAGTTGCCGTGCAGGTTACAGTAAGTTGTATTGTTTGATTTTTTGCTCTTTTACGTGCGACTTTACCCGACAGGTTATATCTTTGTTTCTCTTTAACTGATCTAGACCCTGATCAGTTTGGTTTTGTGAAGGGTGGTTCTTGTCTTGTAAACCTAGTAAGCTTCTTTGAAAACTTACAGATTCTGTGGACATAGGTCGCTCTACGTATGCTACTTATCTCGATCTGGCCAAAGCTTTGTCTACTATTTCCCATGCTGTTAATGATAATTTACATAAAATTAAAACCCCTGTACAGTCATATGTATTTCAGATTGGTTATCCAGCAGATCCAAAGTTAAATTTACAGGAAAAACCTAGCCAAACAACAATTTTTACTGCACGACACCTTAAACCTCCTGTGATAAAGGCCCATGGGAATCTATGCAAATGATGCCTTAAGGGCATCAAGTGTTTCATCTACATGGTTTCTGAAAGTCCATGATTTTATGGATACATTCAGGGCAATACAGCCAAACCCCATTAACTGTAGACAGCTTTGTATTTATTGGCCTGAATGTATTAATAAAGACCTAAAAAGTAAAAGAAAAAAGTAATGGACATTCAGAAATCATGTAGCTGAAACACTTGAGGTCCTTAAGGGGTCATTTGCATATATCTCACAGGCCTCTAGCACAGGAAGTTTAAGGTATTACACAGTGAAAACTCTAGCTTGGATAGGTTTTTCTTGCAATTTTTATTAATTGGTTTGTCTGTGTTACTTTTTTTACTTTTGGTTTGGATGTTAATTGGGATATTTTGTAGACACCATAATGGTTATGGATATCACCTGGGTTTGAAGACCCTGTGTTTCTACAGTATGGCAAAACAGTCCGCTTGGACTGTGCTGATGAGGTCATAAGAAGGCCAAAACATGCATCTCCATAGCTACTGGGGTTTGGGTTTAGTGGCCTGAATGTATCCATTAAAACTTAAAATGTAAAAAATCATGATCATTCAGATTCAGATAGGTGAAACACTTTATGTCCTTAAGACATCATTTGTATATATCACATGGACCTCTACCAGATTAGTTTTAAGATATCACATCGTGAAAAATCTAACTTGGCTAGGTTTTTCTTGTAGATTCTACTAACTGATTTGTCTGTGTAATATTTTTACTTTTTGATACAGATACACAGTTCTGAAAGTTGCTTGTACTCTGTCTGAATATTAAATTGTAACTAGTGAAGTGCCTTAGGCATTGGTGCTGAGCCATGTCCTGTTTGGCATTTATTTTGCAGGCATAACAAACCAATATCCCAGAAGTGTGGTTGACAGTGTTATCCTCTTATCTATTGGTTCCAAACGTCACCAACAAGGCCCAGAATATTCACATCCATCTTGTAATGAAAATAGTCTCAACCTAAATGTAAAAAAAGTGCAACATAGTAGAGTTCAGCAAAAAGCTGCTCACACTACATATGTTATAAATGGTATTCCTCTGCAGACAGATATGATTATAAGACACCTGGGTACTTAGGTGGGCAACTCTCTCTCTCTCTCTCTCTCTGTCTTTCTGCCTCATCTCATTATTATGTTTTTACCATAATCATAAAATCCTTTTGTCCAGCACAGTTACCTTCTAAGTAATATCTTAAAGATCCAAAGAAGTCATCCCAACACTGTATTTTTTCCCTTATTGATTTTCTTATCTGATACATTTCTCGCCTTGTTATAAATCCAGTCATACAGCTCAGCTAGAAAGGCTCCCACGATTTATAACAAAGAATATTAAAACTCTTACATCCTTCATGTATCCCAATATTTTTGCGTGATTTTCCTTATACTCAATAACCTACAAGCTGCTAATTCTATCTGGGTTCCTATTTCTGAGTAAAACCAGTGACTCTACAAATACCCGACCCTTTGATATAAACCTATACCAACAAATAAACAAGGCTCTCTGGAAGGGTAAGTTCATGTCTCAACATATTCCAAGCCTATGGAATAAGTTAGCACTACAGGACAAACAAAATGTTACTTTGTCTACCTTTAAAGCTAGTCACTGGACACTGCCCAGTCAGACTATCCTAATAGATTAGATAGAAAGATAGATAGATAGATAGATAGATAGATAGATAGATAGATAGATAGATAGATAGATAGATAGATAGATAGATAGATAGATAGATAGATAGATAGATAGATAGATAGATAGACAGATAGATAGATAGACAGATAGACAGATAGATAGATAGATAGATAGATAGATTAGATTGATAGATTAGATTGATAGATTAGATAGATAGATAGATAGATAGATAGATAGATTAGATTAGATTGATATATTAGATTGATAGATAGATAGATAGATAGATTAGATTGATAGATTAGATAGATAGATAGATTAGACAGATAGATTAGATTGATAGATTAGATTGATAGATAGATAGATTAGATTGATAGATTAGATAGATAGATAGATAGATAGATAGATAGATAGATAGATAGATAGATAGATAGATAGATAGATAGATAAATGAATAACAGTCTTGATGACTGGATGGGTAGACACAAATTTGCACCAGGGTTAGCAAAAGTTATACCGCTCTATTTGGGGGTGAACACTGTTAAGTGTTTGAAAAGGGATCTGAAAACTTTTAAATGCGTCAACCTATGATCCTCACAATCATATGTCCAGCATTTTTCCTGTTTTCCTTTTTCATAAGAAAGCAAAAAAGTAAAAAAAAATGGATAGTGAAGCTTACGAAAAAAGACTGAAGGGATGAATACAGTGGATTCTGAAAATGCAAGGCTACAAAACAAATATTTCTCCCTGTTTACAAGAGAGAAGAAATGAAATTTATCATTTCCAGTCAGCAATAGTGGCTAGGAGACTGGGTTGATGCCAATCCATTTACAGATGAACTGCTCAAGAAAAAAAAACTTCAAGAACTATCTAATGTCAAAACACTTTGGAGTTATGAGATTCACAAAAAGTTCAAAGTGAGTAGAGGGGAAACTAGCAACCCATCTAAATGGGAGTCCTGCTCTTTGTCAAATGTGACTTTTGTCATATAGCTGTTTTGAGTGTACTTTTTGTTGATGTATTTTTCATAAATAAGTGCTATAGTAACTTTTGTTTTGTCAGCTGTAGCATTTAAATGGAATGTTTCACTTTGGTTACTGTTGTGTGATCTTGACATTAGTATTTTTAGTTAAGGAGCATGGGGGACAAAACCCACCATGTTAACATTTTCTTTTTTAATTTAGTTTTTAATAGTGTTTATGTTAAGTGATATGTTTTGCTGTGTTTTAAGTTTGCAGATTTGGTAGCAGGAATTGAAAACAAATGATGACATTTATATAAATGCATGGTCCAAGTAATTGTTTACAATGCATTAAGGATGTAATAGTGGTCACAGATGTGGTTGCTTTTGTGGTTTTGGACAATGCAAGTAATCAGAGTTTTGTGTTGCATTCCTGTGTATAAGGTAAAGCAGATAGTTGTGTTTTCTGTTACTCTCTTTTGATTTTAAATGCTTTATAGCTTTGGGATAGCAGACATTGTAATGAAAGTTACATTGGAATTCTTCTGGAATGGCATTTATTTTATACTGATTATAAGTTGCCCCTGGAAGTTTGGGCAGCTTTATGCTGTTTTTAAATTGTTAGGCTTTGTGAGTTTTGGATAAAGGAGCATCTTCTGTTAATGTTTTAATTGGTGTGTTTTTTGAATTTTCAATTCTTAGAATTTCTAATGAACTTCGGATAGATCACACAGTGGTGCAGCAGTTGCATTGTCACCTCATAGTACGAGGTTCTCTGGTTTGATTCTCTGCTGGGGTGTATTCTGTGTGGAGTCAGCATGTCCTCCCCACATTTGTATAGGTTTCTCTGGGTACTCTGATTTCCTCCCATGTTACAAAGACATGTATTTGGAACATTTCTCCGTGGCCCTCCACTGAAAATTGGCTTTGTTCCAAGTCAGACCTTCCTGGTAAATAAATGTAAAGTAAATAAAATTTTAGTTGATTATATGAGTATTGTTTTAATATGATTATTTGTTTAGCCATTTGCAGCCCAATAGCTGAAAATTTCAATAAATCACAAAAAAAAAAAGTTCAGGAAATTATGAGGAAGCAGATAAGGTCGCTAAGGGCTTAGGGCTAAAAGAGATCAGATGTCATTCCCCTTTATAAGAGATGATTCTATTAACTTGTCAGTCTGACCTCATTTGTAGGTCACTGGACCCAAGAGAACATGGCTTCTCATCATACCTAGTAAGTCTCCCAGAGATGAAATGCAACTTCTTTATTTGGACATCACAAAACTGAACCATTATGCCTTGACTCCTTGAATTTAATCAACATACAAAATCAGCACCTTGTTATACGTAAGTGTACTTCACAATGTAATTAATCAAACATTAATTATTTAACATGTAGATGATTAATATCTCAGGTCAGTAATTCTGAATTTAACATTACTTTCCATCTCAAAAAAAGTTATTTTACTTTAGGAGATGTAAGAACAATGTACATGCAATATTTATAGTTAGACTTCCACAATACAATGCAAACCTTTATGTATTGTTGCAAGCACATACATTATGTGTTAGTGAGCTTGGATTTAAATTGCATGGATCTTGGAAGGATATTCCATATATTAGGACTCTGGAGGGAAACGCCTTTGTGAAGTACTCTGCTGAATATGGAGGTGGCAGCAAAGATAGTTTGCTGAACAGGAACACAGTTTGTATGAATGATATCATAATACACAGACAGTTGAGGATGGGGCAGTACTTAAAAAGTTCTTAACATCATGGAACACAAGGAAATGCTTGCCTTTTGGGGAGTTGTCAAGACCTGTCCTTTTTTGTCTTTTTTAATTTCTTCAAGTCTTTTGGGTTTCTAATACCATGTTGGGAATAAACCCCATTCCTAAATCAAAGTATGATTAAAGTTCATGAAATTAGTATTGTTTCACTGTTTGATGTTAGCCAAAAGTGCTCTTCACAGCACCCGCAATGTGCCCAGTAATGACTCCTGCAATTTGCATGGTGTTACATGAATTGGTAACATATCTAAATTTGGGTCTTTCGGCTTTTCCCGGTTAGGGGTAGCCACAGCGGAACTCCGGTTTGCTAATGATTGGCAGTAGATTTTTACATGCCAAATTGCCAGCCCTGACGCACAACCTTCAACGAAGGTATGCCCATTCATGCATGTCTCCACACAGAAGACGCTCTAGCTGAGAATCGAACAGGACAATGTCTTACTGTGAGGCGACAATGCTACCGCAGCACCACCACCACAATCTAAATATGATTGTACAGTCTTTTTTATAAGACCAGTTGCTCCTACTACTATTGGAACTGTCTGGGTATCTTTCTTCCACATGGCTCTCGTTTCTGCCTGTAGACCGAGGTATTTTATTACTTTGTGTCTCTCTCTGTATGCAAAACACTGTAGTCACTAGGTGTGGTGATTTCAATGATCAATGCTACTTTTGTCTTCTTTTCTTGGAACACTATATTGTCCTCAGTGTATGTTATGTGGTGATTTTTCAAGCCTGGGAACATGAACCATGAACCTTGCTTTATTATTTTTGTTTAACATTATCCAAAGTCTGTTACAGTGGTTGGTTGTTTTCTGAGTTTGGAAATGTGATGCCCATGGCTATTGCAACACTAGCTTCAGGAGGCAGAAAATGTGAGCTCTTGTTGCAGGTAAGCTGTTCATTTTTTTTTGCAATGTATCGTAATAGATTCCAAAAGTCAGCTAATGACTGAGCATAATCCCAAATATTTGTGATGGCTTTACAGAATGACAGACTCTTCCTTGTCATGAGGATAGTGTTTATGAGCTGGCAGCACTGCAGAGATAATTAGTGGTGCCAACACGTCTTCAGTTTTATTAAACTTGTCGTTACATATATATATTATAGCAAGGTAACAGGCCTTGAAATCAGTGGCGGCTGGTGACTTCAAATTAAAGGGGGGCTGCAGGAAACAGCTGAATGGGTGGGGGACAATGGGAAGGGGTGCAGCAAACCAGAAAGGGGAGGAGCTATGCTCAAAACCACAAAACTGTAACTTTAATTAAATATGTTGCCCTGGGTGCCAAACTGTCATTATGAGAGTCCAATCAAGACTAAATGAAGTGTAGAAGAAACAAATATTTCAATGCATTGCCTGCATGACAGCTTACTTAATATCTAGATGGAAACAAAAAGGTTGTGAGGCATAAAAAAGTAAATTACTTTTTAAATACATTACTGGAATGCCAGTCACAATCAAGTATAAGAAAAACAAGTGGCACGCAACACAAACCACTTCTCCTTGCACTGCAGTTCTAATTATAATTTATATTCAGCATTATTAAAGTACCAAGTAACATGCTAAAAGTAGCAATCTCTGTGATACCCCCACTTGTAAAAATGTTTCTTATCAAAAAAAGACCTGCTGCCTGACAACTATCTACTTGTTTCATGGGGAAAACATGATCAAAGTAAAGAATGAAAAGCAAACAAGAAACAAGCTCAAGATACATTGCTTAAAGGATTACTGTACAGGTAATGGACCACAGACGATAGACTGCCATTCTGTTTAGTTTACAGGTAAAGCCTGAAAAGATGACTGCAAGTCTCCAACAAATGTAATGAGCTTCTAAAAATAATGCAGTCCTGTCCTTTATTACAAATACTGTCATATGCTTATTAAAGCTTACTTGCATTTTACAATCTCAGACAAGCTTACCTGATGGTCATTAAAGCATTGCTACTTAAACACAGAGCAACAGGCACTTTCTGAATAATAATAATAAGCATAAATCAACAGTTTAAAAATATGACAGAAACCAGAACATTCTGCAACATCAAGGGCAGATGAAAAGCCACTATAGTACTTGTGTCTACCTTGGATGGGGGGATACTCTGCACATTTACACTGCATAACTGCTCCTTGCCTTGCTTGGACACATCCAGAGTCACTACATGGGGGAGTGGGGTGCAACAAGTATGTCACCCTTTGAAATGTCTCTGGCTGACTGTGATGGCCCTGACACATTTGTTATACCTCTTAACCTCAGAGCAAGAAATCTGGACAAAGGCCCAACAATAAGGACAATTTTTAAATATTGCTCTTATAAACATAGAAAGAAAATAGAATAGTAGGTTTTGCATTAGTATGAATTTTCTGAAGGGTATGAAACCAGAAACTCAAATATCTGTCATTATTTTCTAACTTCAGTCTTTAATGATTTCCCATCAATTTGCCAAAAAAAACACAATTTTATGAAAAATGGATCAAAAATGTGATGCAAAATATAAAATAGCCACACAATACAACTGGGAACCTATCAAAGAGGGACACTTTTTTTAATATTAGTACTTCTAACTTGAGCAGCTGACAAAATAAAAGAATCTACATGCATTTCTAAAATAAAAGTAATCTATAATTATTACAGTTATTTATTAATTG
This sequence comes from Protopterus annectens, assembly GCF_019279795.1. Lineage (NCBI taxonomy): Eukaryota > Metazoa > Chordata > Ceratodontiformes > Protopteridae > Protopterus > Protopterus annectens. Next base: position 1,215,398,789 of record NC_056731.1, on the reverse strand, counting down.
TAATCTCTCCTCGTTTTCTTCCAAAATTGCCATTTTGTGGAGGGATTATTAGGGGAAGAGCAACATTTTGAGCCAAAATCGGGGACAGTTGAGAGGTTTGGATATGCCTAATTCTATAAAGCAATTTATTTGCATGTACCTCTAAACCTGTTAATGCAGGAAATCTGGACAAGGCCAAATATATTGGGGGAACATATAAACAGTACTAAAAATTGCTCTTGTATAAACTGAGACAGTTGATAGAATAACAGGTCTTGCCTTAGCATTCATTTTTCTGAAGGTTATGAAGTCTGAAACTCAGTGTCTGTCATTATTTAGTGACTTAATTCCTAAATGACTTGCCAGAAAAACCACAACTTTTATGAGGAAGAAACCAAAAATAAGAAGCAAAAATCTATTTATTCTGTGAAAATCTGGACAGTTGAGAGGTTTAGTTCAGCCAGGGCTGTCTTTGAGGCTGCTGGCTTTCCCCCTCACAAAATCATGGTCGAATGGAGCCTCCCCCCTGCAGCCATTCCAATGAACCATTACTTGGCTATTTCACCCCATTTACCATAAACATTAATGAGCATACTGCTTTACTTCTATGATGATTTGGACTTCATTTGAAAGTTTTATTTTGCATTTTACAGCACAAACACTAAGATATCTGCTAAACAAAGCAATGGAGTCTCACAATGAAAACAGACTTAGCATTAAGACTTCTCTGCCCTTGAAACTCACATTGAAACCCACATCCAAAAAAAATACATTTGGCTAGTGACAGATAAAGATTAACTTTGGGCTATTTTCAAATGATAGGCCCCTTGCACACAAAACATACATGTGTTCTGTGATGCACCTTCCGGATTGCATTAAATTATATTCCTTGTATAATACAGTACAGTTGTTAGACGGTGTTTTAAATTTATTGTTTTGAACATTTTCCTGTAAACAATGAAACAAAATGCATGCACCAATAATCACAAAACTGCCCAGTTGAGAACATTTCCATCATAAAAGTCTACTCAAACTTCTACAATCCACAAGTATCAGTAAATATGCACAATCTCTGCAGAAGTAAAAGTCATCTAAATAATTCAACATTAAAAGATCTGTAACTCGGCTGTATCTCTCAACTTTGCAGAACAAGAAATCTGGAAAAAGCCAAAATGTATTAGGGAAGGACAAAAGCCCAAAAACCAGGGACACATTTTAAACATTGCTTGTATAATCTTGGAAAATTGGTAGAATAAAATGCTGTGTTACCACCATGCATTTTACTGCCAAGTATTGAACCCAGTACCCTTTGCAAAACAGTCAGAGAAACATACCACTATACCAAATCAGCTGTTTTGTGAAAAAGAGGAAGACTGAAACTTAAATGGCTACCATTTAGTGAATTCAGTTCTCACCATAGCTGTCAACATCTTAGCACTAAACACCCGGACAAAGCCAGTAATGGGCCGATACAGCCCTCAAACATATTCAGTAAATTCAGTTCTCACCATAGCTCTCAATCTTAGCACAAAAAACCTGGACAAAGCCAATAATGGGGGATACAGTCCCAAAAATAGGGACAAAATTCAAATATTCATCTTATAAACTTAGAAAATTGCTAGAATAAAAGGTTTTGTGTTACTATGTACTTTCTGAAGAATATGAAATCTGAAATACAAATGCCTGTCAATTTTATTTATTTAACATTTGTTAACCAGAAAAGTCTGACTTGGAACAAAAGCCAGTTTTCAGCGGAGGTCCAGGAAAAAATACTGCAGACATATGTCTTTGTAACATGGGAGGACACTAGAGCAAACCCAACACAAACACAGGGAGGACATGCAGACTCCACACAGAAGGCAACCCAGCCAATAATCAAACCAGAAAACCTCTAGCTGTGAGGCAACAATGCTACCACTGCACCATCAACTATGTAAGGAATTAAAAACTCAGAAACCACAGATTTTACAAGGAACAGAATAGAGCAAAATAAGAGGCAAAAATCTCCAAATGTTTTACAAATGCTGGTGGGTAGGGAATTCAGGCTCTTTTTACCTGTAGCCAAGGTACAGGGTTCAAGCACCACCAGCAAGTATCCTGATACATACATACACACACACACACACACACACACACACACACACACACACACACACACACACACACACACACACACACACACACACACACACACTGCAACAAGCAGCTTGCTTCCACTGATAAAATCCAGTTTGCTTTGCAAAGTATAATCCACAGCTGTACCTGCAAGACTCAATAGCTAGCTCCTGCAGCCCGCATTCGTGCCGGAATGCACACTTCCGGTTTCTCGGCTCTTTCCTGGAATGGTCCAAGACTGCTGACTCTGCAGTCCAATCCCCTTCCAGTCTATGCGGTTAACACCACATAGACTTCTGGGGAATCAGCAGTCTGCTTCCTGAATCCGGACTGGTAAGGCAGCAGTCTGGATTCACTTTGTATGGAGGATTTGGAGGGCTGTAGGACTGTACCATTGTGGTTCACAGCTGGGGGGGCTGCAGTCCTGCAATCCAACATCAAGAGCCGCCACTGCTTGAAATGTAGGTACTTCCAGACAAAAATCTGGACATCTAATTAACATAAAATATCAATACCAAATAGCAAATGACCTTTCCCACTTCTGGTAGGAATGTGGAATACTATTCAGGAAAATATTTAAAACACAGTGACAAGAATGCTGAAAAAATATAAGTACATTATCAAACAGCTGGTGCAAAATCTATAGACATTAATAGACTGTATTTCAAAATTCTGCCACACAAGGTCATATATTTTTGCTTCTAAAATGGGAGCTGAAAGATGCTTGTCTTATTTCTTTCAATTATTGGTGCCACTAGTATGCTGGTTATGTTGTATAGTTTATTGTGTACTAGACAGCTTCAAAAATAATTTGTGTTGAGGGGATTCAGAAAATTGTGTGAAGGGGTATGTAAAATCTGAAAATAGGAATGTACTGCTAAAATTAGGTACATCACCTGCTGGATTAAATCAGAACTGAAAATTGAAATGTTTCTCCAAAACAGGAACACTTGAGAGGTATGGGCCCAGCTAAGAGATACTAAATACGCTGATAAGGATGGTAAATAGCAATGATATTAGGATGGAACCTTGCGAGTTACCTGCGGTTACTTGTTTTGAGCATGAGAAAGAGTAACATATTTTCACACTGAGAATTGCCTTGGTATCATTCTCTCTCTGTGAGGTAATTTTTATATATTATAAGGAAATAGGGGAAAGGCTACAGTGGGCATCCATGTTTTTTTTTTTGATAGCAGTTGAAAGAGTGCTAGATGAAGTGAGGTTACTAGGCCCTTTCCTGATATCATACTGTTGTGTGCTAAGTTGATCATATGAATTTATATAGGAGGATATAAGCAGAGGGATAGATTTTCCATAGGGGAAGTGAAAAGTATGAAGTTAGGATTAGAAGTGATCATTGTTTGGGGGAATGAATTACTGTGCATTATTTTCAAGGCTCATGGAAAAGAACAGAGGACAGAAATAAATTACCAATGTGTTGGAGTGGTATGCTTAGAAAGTTTTCAAACAAACTGAGGAATGTGGGAGTAAATTCACTTGATGTAGCAGACCTGCTGTTTAGAAAATGCTGTAGACATCTACTGACTTACTAGTTTAAAGTGGAAGGATGTTTTTCCATAAAATCCGATGACAACCTGGCATCAATTTGTTCATGAATTTACAGTCAGATGCCAGGAAGGAGGCAAATAACAAATAGATTTTCATATTAAGAACAGCAGGTCCCTTAGTCATTGTGCCATTCTCATCTTTTAAAATGTTCTCATCAGGTCTACTACTAAAGAAAGAACAGGGCAAGTGCAGACTAATCCATCACTTATCCTATTCATAGGGCTCCTCAGTCAATGACAGTGAAATAAGTCATCAGAGTTTAGTATGTGTCATTAGATGACACCATCTGGATATCAAGACGTTTCAGAATACTTGGTTGGCGAGGCCACATTTCACTTGCTCCCAATCCATGAAGAGGTTTAGTCACTGCTAGGCATGTACTTTGAAGGAGAAATGTACCTCAACATGACTATGCCCATGGGTTGTGCAGTGGCATGTGTAGGAAGGGGTCCTACAGGTGGGACCTATCAGGTCCCTGGCTAACCTATTGAAAGGGGGGCACTGGAAACACTACAGGGTAAGATTTGTGAGCAGGGTGAAGGAAGAACTTTGCATATGTTTTCTTTTTCTTGAAGAGTACAACAAGATTTCATTACATCAGGACATCTAGGTATCATCAAAGGTTCTTCACTTAATCACTGATGAATCAGTAGGCCTATGTGGGCAGTTATTTTAAACTCTGTCAGCTTGTGACTCCCTCACTGACATCCTGGGTAGCCTAGTGGAAGAAATCTATTACATATTCAGAGCTCATACCTATTTGGGTTGTGACAGTAGTGTGTAGTAGCACAAATTTTGTAGCAGAAAAGTATATCTTTGTTCAGACAAGTAAGCAGTGCTATAGAAAAAGACATCCAAATCTAGATGAGTTCAGTGTTTGTCTTTGTTTGGCAACAGCTTTACAATGCATTGGTAGTATGGTCAGCCATAATTCTGAGGCACATTTGGAACAGATCATGGGCTCCAAAGTCTTTAAAGTCAACACAGGAGTTTATAAACCAAAGAGTAACCTGGGCATCCCCACCTTTTGGGCTTTGCTGTTCTTGAACTTTGAGACTTCTCAGACAGACACACAGTTTGGTTTTGTGCTGATGTGCTGATCTAAACAGTCTATTCTCTATCTCAAAAGCTCAGCACTTGCTCCTAAAGCATTTTTATATAGGTAACGTACTTATATACTAAACAAAGTACTACATTAGCCTAGAATCCCCTTGAGTACCCATTTCCCTATAGGTCCCTTCTGACTCAGTTACACAGCAAACTTTTTCACTTTTTCTAGCATGTCGAAGGGTCAGTTGCTAGCGTCCTCTCCTGTTCAGCTGGTGAATCTGGGCATCTTGAGGCAATGTTACAATTGCCTCATGTACACAGACAACCCACTCCTTCTCCCACAAAACACAAATACATGTGAGAGATGCAACTATATAGCCAAACTGGAGGCTGAGCTCTCTCAACTCAGGACTGGCAAGACCAGACAGGAGGAGAAGGAAACCACGCACACCACAAACTCAGTTTCACATAGAACTATCACAACTGCAAAACAAACACATAAACACACAAAGACATACTCGGAGGCACTGATCAAAAATCTGCCAAAACTACAGAGGCCTTCAAAGCAGACACCCAAGCAACTGCCACCTCAAGACATAAGACATGCAACACATAGTTCTCAAAGTCAGTGTGCTAAACAGTCACAGCCCTTAAGGCCAAACACAATGCCAGACACACTTGTTATAGGTAAATCCATAGTCAGACACACTGACGTCCCACTCACCAGACTGAACAAGGAAAAGATCACAGTAAGCTGCCTGTCGGGCGCTAGAATCCGCCACATAACACAAGCACTCAGGTCACTCCACAGCAAGTACAAGTATGACTCAGTCATTGTACATGCCGGAGTGAATGACCTGAGACGTACCTCCCTGGACTACATGAAAAGAGACATAGAGGAGCTCTCATATTATGTAGCCCAGGCCGGTATGACCCTGACCCTGAGCAGTATCCTACCCTCACCAAGAATGATGCCACAATACAGAGACAAAATGATCAGCTTTAATAATTGGTTTAATTACTGGTGTCATTCTAAGGGGATCCAATGTCTGTCTGCCTGGGATGACATGCTTGACAAGCCACGCTGCTTCGCAAGGGACGGCTTGCACCTGTCACCCCTGGGCTTCCGGATATTGGCAAAGGCTCTTGCCACCCCATAGTGCCTTTTTAGGCAAGGCTCAAATGATAAACCTACCGCCCTAGAAAACAAAAATGGAAAAAACTAAGGGTAATACTGCTCAATGCCAGAAGTCTAAACCTCAAGATGCACGCCCTCGAAGCCCTCCTCAGTATGGAGAACATCAATGTCTGTGCTGTGACTGAAACCTGGTTCAAGGCTCCTGAGAGCACCCCAGCACTATCAGGTTATACCTCATATCATGCGTTCCGGCCCCAAAATCCGGACTGAACCACAAAAGGAGGGGGAGTATCCATATTCATAAAGGATACCCACACCTCCAGGTTAGTGGCAATGCACGAAGCATCGGAGACCATCCAGGTGCAATTAACCATAGGTAAAACTGCCCTACAGCTTGTAGCATGCTACAGACCACCCTCTCAAACTCAGGAAACCCACACAGCCTTCCTGAAGACACTGGAGAGTATGAATGTCTCTCCAAACACCATCATATTGGGTGACTTCAACTACCCAAACATAGACTGGGAACATTACCCAAGCCCCAACACCCTAGCCCAAAGGTTCCTGGAGTTCATAAACTCAAATGCTATGGAACAACTAGTCACCATTCCCACAAGAGGAGAAAATATACTAGACCTGATCATCACAAACATGGGGACAAAATGCTCCACACGAAGTATATCCCTCATTGGTGAGATCAGACCATAAATTAATCTCACTGGAGATCCACATCCCCCCAACCCCAGCAAAAAAGACCACAGTGAAGAACTTCTCAAAAGCAAATTTCACACTTCTTAAGACTGGAGTGGTATCCTTCAAGGCCCCCGAGCCAGTGGAAACCACAACCCACGCTGCTGAAACCCTTACAAATGCCTTCTACGAGCACCTCCAGGAATGTATGGATCAAGCAATCCCTAATAAAATCAAGACCCTTTCCACCAAAGGCAGGCACCCGGTCTGGTGGACCCCAGCCACAAACAAACTCTACAACAAGAGGAGAAAGCTACTACATGACAGAGCAAAATCCCTAAAAGGGAGGCATCTCTGATCAATACTAGCAAAAAACTACGATCACTCATAAAATCATCCAAGGCCAACTTTGAGAGAAAAATCGTTAAAGACACAAAAGACAATCATAAGGCCTTCTTTAGCTATGTTAAAAACCTGGGTGGAAACTCCCAGATATGCTCAGAATTAGTCCAAAATGATACAAAAATCACTGAACCCACAGACATTGCCAAAATACTGGCAGACAGGTTCAGTGCAAATTTCTCCCCTCCTCCCCCCCCTAAAAGGAGAAATATCTATCCCACCAGAGTCTAGCCTCCCAAACATCTCAGATGCCCAGGTGAGAGCTGCTCTCTCTAAAGCAAAAAACACAGCATCAATGGGACCGGACGGTGTCCCCAGCTGTGTGCTACATGAACTCAATGAGGAACTAAACCCACACATAAGGCTGCTGTTTAATCTTAGCCTTACTACAGGATACGTACCCAAAGAATGGCGTATGGCAACTGTGTTCCCACTCCACAAAGGCGGTGCTTCTACAGACCCTGGAAATTACCGCCCCATAAGCTTGACGAGCCTTGTCTGCAAAGCTATGGAGAGGATCATAATGGAACTCATAAATAAAGACATTGGGGACCTACAGACACTGGATCCTACCCAATTTGGCTTTGTCAAGGGCAGATCCTGCCTCTTGAACTTGGTCGACTTTTTCGAAACAGTCACTAAGGCCATTGATGAGGGTAAGGCAGTTCACACAGCCTACCTTGACCTAGCAAAAGCGTTCGACACAATACCCCACTCGGGCATCATAGAAAAGCTCACCAGCTTAGATGTAAACCCATATGTCACAAGATGGGTTGCAAACTGGCTCAAGGACAGAACCCACAGGGTTAGAGTTGCTGGTGCCATGTCAGACTCTAAGCCGGTCACGAGCGGTGTCCCACAGGGCTCAGTCCTGGGCCCCTTCTTGTTCAACATTTATTTTTCTGAAGTGCAGGCAAACATAGGGGGATTGTGGCTGACAAAATTTGCAGATGACTGCAAACTGGGCACCATAATTGACACTCCATCAGACACAGACATCCTCCAGAGAGGTCTCATAGAAATGGATAACTGGTGCCAGAGCCATGGCCTTAAGCTAAATGCCAAAAACTTTATAGTCATACCCTTTTGTAACCCCTAATTACCACATAGGTGGTAATCCATTAAACACGGAAGAAGTTATCAGGGACCTGGGGACCCAAGTTGACAGTAACCTCTCTTTTGACACTCACATTGCCAAAATGGTTAGGAAGACCTTCTACATTGCCCAGCTGATCATGAAGGGATTCACATCCAGATCAGGAGAGGTCATTGTATCCCTGTACTCTTCACTTATCAGACCAATGATTGAGTACAACGCCCCATTTGGAATGTTCCTTACCCGACACCTGCAGCAGTTGGAAAGACCCCAAAAGTTCCTCACCAAAAGGATAAAGGGGCTCAAACATATGTCATACACTGCCTGACTGAAGAAACTCCAGCTCTATTCAGTCGCATACCATCTGCTCAGAGGTGATCTGTGTCTGACATACAAGGCCATGTCCAACCCGGAATTAATGGACATGCTCCACCTCAAAAAATCCAAATCCACCAGAGCCACGAGAGCAAGAGACTTAAACCTCAACACGGATATAAATAGGACATGCTGGAGGGACAGATTCATCACCCAGAGACTCCCTACACTATGAAACAGAATCCCAGTCCATGTGAGGCAGAGCCCCTCACTGACTCTGTTCAAGAGAAATCTTGACGAGTGGATGGGAGATTGTAGGTTTACCCCGGGAATCATCTCTGTGTCACTGCTGGACAGAGGCACAGCAAACTAATGGGTATAGTATTCTCATCCTAAGGGGTGGTGAAAGCCACACACACTCTGGCTAGGCTTATAAATGCCCTAGGGCAGATAGCCTAGTATGAACCTATGAACCTATGAACCTATGAACCTATGGTGTGCACTTACATGATATTAGTTTTGATTTGTTTAACTTACATTTGTCACTCTGTATTTAACGTGTACTACCAGTTCATTATTCTAATCCTGAAAATTAAAAAAAGCAAGAAAGAACATAAGACAATAAATGAAAATGAAAGAAGACATTAAAATAATAATAATAATAATAATAATAATAATAATAATAATAATAATAATAATAATAATAATAATAATGATGATGATAATAATAATAACAATGATGATAATAATAATAATAATAATAATAATAATAATAATAATAATAATAATGATAATAATAATAATAATAATAATGATAATAATAATAATAATAATGATAATAATAATAATAATAAGATACAAGAAAGAAGAGAACATTGGTTTTATTTGACAGACAAATGTCACATTTCAATCATGCCAGCATAATATTGCCTATTTTATGTTTGAATAAGTTATATTTGGTGTTTTTATTTTTGGGTGCTGATCATTTTTTCAACTCCACTATAGGGTCATGGGATACTCTGAGTTTTATGTTCACGAGCTGGTCAGTGAGAAGTGAGTTTATGGACAAGAAAAGGAGAGAACAAGCTGGCGGGTTGTAGCAGGGCAGCCTTTCCTCCTTTCATTTTCCCCTTTGGTCAATATGCTTAACAGGGTGAGCGAGTGGTCCTCAATGATGCACTGTAATAGTGGTCTTCAGATATGCTTCTTAGCTTTGGGAGGGTTGAACATGCTGACCACTGGGGTCATCTGAAATGCTACCTGGCTTAGAACTGTCCAACACACTGAGGTTGCAGTCAATGGTTTCCACTGTTTTATGACTGTTAAGAATAAGTTTCCTGTGGTCACCCTATTGTTGGTCAAGTGAGTAATTGTATTGCAATGCTAATAAACTGGAGGCACTGGCATTACAGTGTGGTCATGTTATTTGAGCAAACAGACATGGGGACAAACACCATTTGCCAATGGATAAATTTGTGGTTAAACAGTTAATTTTATCTCACCTTGTCAACATGACCAGTGCAATAGTTTTATAATAGAGGTGTGAGGGAAAAAAGTGATGTGATGGACTCAGTTCCATTTGCTGAGAAGCACAATGTTGTGTTACCCAGTCTCTTCCTCTGTGATGCTTTATTTGTTGATGTTGCCTTTAAGCCATTCTAAAGTCCCATCCAGTAGTTGAAATTGGCTTGTCGAGGTAGCTTAAGTTGTTTTGTTATAGCATTACACTCCCAAGCAATCTTTTTTGCTGCTTTCACATCAAGAGGTTAGCAGTGCCCTTTACAAATACAAACACCCTGAAAGTAAATTTTATCTATAGAACTACCATTAGAACCAAATCTGTAACTTAGTATGGCTAAAATAAAGCCATTCATGCAGAGGTAAGCTTAAAGTAACTAGTTTGCACAGTAAACAGCACTACTATCAAAATCTTAGTGCAATCTAACCTAGTCTAATGCCAAACCACAGACAACACCAAAGTAGACCTCTGGACAACACAGTCTACAAGCTACAGTAGCCCACCCAAACACAGGTCCGAAGAACATGGATGTATAATTTTCTAAATGTCTCCATAGCCAACTTGGTAAATATGGGCATCTTGAGGCAATGTAGAAATTGCGTTATTTTTAGAGACAACCATTTAATCCTTAAAGAAACAGAGTACATGACAGATGCAAATGCACAATTTCTCTGGAGGCAAAATCTCACATACAGACAAAGTTGTCAAGAACACATATACTACATCCACATACATGCAGACCAGATTATGCTAAGGCACTAAAAAACAATCTTTCCAAACTTCAGATACCTCTTCAGCAATCTCTAAAGCACTCCCCAAAAGCAACACTTAACACCATGCATAGGCTAACAAACAGTGGAGCCCCAAGACCAAAGCTCATATGACAAGGTAACACATCACCTAGGGCTCTCATCATAGGACTCCATTGTATGATACACAGATGCCCCGCTCACTAGACTGAACAAAGAGAAAAAAACAGTTCTGTATCTGCAGCCAGGATCTACCAAATTATACAAGCACTCAAGTCACTAAACCACAGGTACAAGTATGATTCTATCATAGTGCATGCAGACATTAACGATCTGACACTTACTTCCCTGGACTATATCAAGAAAAACATTACTGGTCTCTCTAAATAAGTGTGTCGTGTAGGTATATGCCTTGTATTGCGCAACATCCTACCTTCACCAAGGAGGATGCCACAATACAAACAAAAATGATTGACTTCAATAACTGTCTTAGTTTCTGGTGTCTTTCCAGGAAGTTTCAATACTTGTCAACACGGGGGGAAACCTAAAGGTGTTACAGCTCAGTGCTATGAGCCTAAACAAGAAACTCTATACCCTACAAGCTCACCTAACTCTTGAGAACATAGACATCTGTGTCATTACCGAGACATGTTAAAATCCACAGAAAGTGCTCCAGCAGTACAAGGCTTCAGTATGTTCCACACATTTAGACCATCAGCTGCACAGACAGGGACAAAAGGTGGAGGGGTCTCAGTCTATATCAGCACCAGGCATAACTCTACATGGTTAAATAGGACAATGCCCTAGGATTTATCCACATGCAAATCACCATAGATAAAGTCCCATGACATATCCTAACAAGTTATAGATCACCCTGTATCATACCTCTCAACCTGAAAACATCAAAAATCTGGAAAAGGCCCATGAAAAATAGGTACAAATCTGTATGCTGATTAATGTAAAATTTGCATACATAATTATGTAGTCATGCCCACTCAAATGAATTGTGGGATATCAACTTTCAAACACAAACTGAAGGACAACCAAAATATGCCACCACTACAGTCAGAACATACTACTATGCCAAATCAGCTTCCTGAAAGACATGAAGACTGAAACTTAAATGGCTATCATTTAGTGAATTCAGTTCTCACTTCTCACCACCATAGCTTTCAACTTCTTAGCACAGAAATCCTGGACAAAGCCAATAATGGGGGAATACAGCCCCAAAACAGAGACAAATTTTAAATACTGATCTTATAAACTTAGAAAATTGCCAGAATAAAAAGTTTGTGTTACCATTTATTTTCTGAAGAATACGAAGGCTGAAATTCAAATGCCTGCCATTATTTAGTGAATTCAATCCTTACAAAGTAATTTACATGCATCTGTTTACTTATCCCAACATAGGGTTGCCACCTTCGTTCACGGCTAAAACCGGAGCCACGCCACGCCCCTCGCGTCACCAGTAACCCCGCCCACCCCACCCCCTCTCCCGCCAACATACCGCCCATTTTTGTGATGTCATGACAGCATCACTCAACGGGAACGCCCTCTTTTTTCATTCCCGCCGCCTGCTTTTGGCTGATTTGCTATGCTTTTCTGTAAGATAGTAAATCAGCCGATCAACGAGAACGCCCTCTTTTTTTGCTCCCGCCGCCTGCTTTTGGCTGATTTGCTATGCTTTTCTGTAAGAAAAGCATAGTAAATCAGCCGATGTACAAACTCCGATAGTCTGTTTCCTTTTTGAAACAGAATACCGGAGTTTGTACAGTGTTTTCCGGACTACCGGAGAATCAGTTTGATTTACTGATAGTCCGGAAAAAAAACGAAGGGGTGGCAAGCCTATCCCAACATAATCTGAGTATGCTGTTTTATCTATAAGACTAAAAAGGAGGGATTTCTGTCTCATGTTACCCAGGAAACAATTGCAGCCAAGCAACATTTAAGGTTCAGAAAATAAAAATATATTATGTTAACAAGAGATGCAGCTAGTTGAATAAAATCTGGAAGGAACTCCACATGAAGATGAAACAGATCATTTTGGACTATTTTAAGAATTTCTTAAGTGCATATCAGTGCTTGTTTTAACCCTTCAGTGAAATCCTACACTAAAATTCTGCTGTCAAGTTCGAGAATGCCATATAGATATTAACATTTTCTGGGAAATAATCCACAGACCAGGCCATTCTTAAATATTTCACTGCACAGAAACAATTTCTATTTGTTGGTTATAAATTAATATACATTTAATTTGTTGCCAATATATGTAACTAGATTATAATAACAGTCAACCTCTCCAAGCATTAGATCTTTAATGGCATAGGGCTAATTTGTATTATTGCAGGCAATGGAAGGTAGATTTTGCAAACAGTGTCAGTGAAGCAATAAAGTCTTACTCTTACAATATGGCACTATTGAGCTCAGTAGATAGATTATGTACCTTTCCAACGAGTAAAAATAAGTAGTCAACCTAACCTGCTACCATGGGCTAATAAGACTACAAGCCAACTCACGAGAGATAGAAGCAAAGCCTGGATTCACTATAAAAGAACTATGACAACCATAAATTGACAGCTAAAAGAAGTAAAAAAAATAAATGTCGAACAGATATAAGGAAATCAAAGCTCACCTACTTCACAAGACTACAAGAAAGAAACCCAGATTATTGTATTCCAGACTGTTTGTTAATCTTCCTGGCAAAAAAAATGCAACACAGTGGCAAACCCTTAGACCTTTAACCACAACACACAGCTAATGTTTTATCTGTTTTAAACCTACAGTCAGCCTGTGTCACTAACAAAATAAGAAAGCTAACTTCAACAAGAGGAACTCAAAGAACTGCAGTAGCACACATACTGAATTCATGCTACAGAAAACAACCACACAGCTGCAGTCCAAAAGCTACTGTAAAGAAGAAGTTATATGACCCTGTTTATACAGATGGTCTCCTCCTAGCATCTTATCTCAGAAATATAGCTCCTTTCTCTACTTACGTACGGCATTCTCGGCAGCATTCTTCTAACTTTGTAATGCTCGGCAGCAGGTTACTTAATTAATAACAGAATGTTGCCGAGAATGCACTGAATGCAGAGAAGCTGTGGTTGCATTGCGATAACACATACACACACACACACACACACACACACACACACACACACACACACACACACACACACACACACACACACCTCTCTCTGAGTACCTTAGAAGCATATTCTCTGTCCGTCCATCCTTGCAGCAGTTTGTAGAAGTACCTTGCCTTCAGTACCAGCGATTTCCTTCATAATAGGCCAGAAATTCAGTACCAGCATTCATTAGTGCAGCAGATGCACATGGGAAGGAAAATAAGCAGCTCGTCAGCTTAACTAAGCAGCAGGAAAGGAAAAAAAAATAAAATAAGCAGCTCACAGATGCCGGCTTACGTATGCAGCAGAAAAGGAAAGCCACAGACAGATTTCAAACAAGCAGCCAGCCGGGAAAGCCCTTGAGCTCAATTCCGACTGGCTGGGAGTGCTGACGTCATCATGCACGTGATGACGTCAGCTCCAAAAGCGCAAAATGAAGGGGTGCCACTTGGGAATCGTGGCACCCCATTATTTGGACCCCAAAACTCGGTAAAAAACGAGTAATTTGGGACGGTTGGGAGGTCTGCCCTGTATGTCCCTAGAACCCCATAGCTCATACTTATACTTACTGGTGACACTTACCATTAAACCAAATACCCTATTCATGAGAGACATACTGTCTCATACTCACAGGTACAACTATTCCTGGATTTTATTAACACAAATACCCTTGATCAGATAGTATGCCCACCCAGTAGGTATTCAAACACAATGCAACTTTTACTCACCAATATGGGACGGTGCTGCACCCCCCAAAGTGTAATATCCTCACCGGTGAGGTCAGGCAACAAAGCTGTCTTGTTCAAAATCAAATCAGTAACCCCAGCAAACCCTATAACAGTTAGGAACAATTTCAAAGCAAACTACATCTGACTAAGCAACAGTTTTGTCAAAAATCAATACCCCTCTCAACCCCGAGTTCACAGCAACCTATGCAGAACTGTTCACAAAGCCCATGTACAGCCATGTAAATTACTGTATAGAGGCTGTTGTACCTACTAGAAGTAAGCCCAAAACAAACTCTAAAAACAAACCACACTGGTGGAATCCTAACCTTAACAGGGTATGTAACAAAAAGAAAAATATCTCCGCTAAACTTAGGAAGAACAACTCCCATAATGATAGGTGTTCTCTAATTAAACTAAACCGGAAACTTCTTCTTCTTCCCGGTTAGGGGTCGCCACAGCGGATCACCTGTCTGCTCATGATTGGCAGTGGAGTTTTACAGTGTCAAGTTGCCAGCCCGGCGCACAACCTTCCACAGAAGGCACACACATGCCCACCTAGGGCCAATTTAGAGTGTTCAATCCACCTACCGCATGTCTTTGGGATGTGGGAGGAAACCAGAGCACCTGGAGGAAACCCACACAACCACAGGGAGGACATGCAGACTCCACACAGACGGCACCCCAGCTGAGGATCGAACCAGAGAACCTCTTGCTGTGAGGTAGCAATGCTAACCGCTGCACCACCATGGCCGCCCAAGCTAAACAGGAAACTAAGAGCACTAATTAAGTTCAACAAGGCAAATTACAAGGTCAAGATAGCTTTACAGGCTAAAGACAACCACAAGGCCTTCTAAAGCTATTTCCAAAACCTCAAAGACAGCACACATCAGTGTGCTGAACTGGTGGTCAATGGTTCCACCTTAATCAAGCAGAGTGGGATAGCAAATTTGCTGGCTGACAAATTCAGCTCAAACTTTACTCCTCTCTCCCTCCGCCTGCCACTTGAAATGTCTACTAGCATACCCTTTCCCCAAACTATCAATAGGGAGGCAGTCCAGGAGATGCTTGCTAAGGCACAAAACACATTCAGTGGGTGCAACAATATCACAGGATGCCTCTAAAATAGCTTGAAACATGATCTATCAAGACCACTTGGGTCACTTTTCAACTACAGCCTAAAAACAGGCTTTGTGTCATGAGACTGGAGGACTGCAATGGTCATCCAACTTCACAAGGGTGGCCCATCAACCATCCCTGGAAACTACAGACCTATTAGACTGACTAGTCCAATATGCAAAACCATGGAACGAATTATCATGAGAATGATCAACAAAGTCATAGGCAGCCTACATTTGGCAGACCAACCCAGTTTATCTTTGTCAAGGGAAGGTCATGCCTCCTAAACCTGGAGGACTTCTTTGAGAAGGTCACTGAGGCAATGGATGAGGGGAAAATGATGCACACCACCTACCTCTACCCCTCTACCTGGCTAAAGCATTTGATACAGTATCTCACTTTGGTATAGTTGACAAATGCAGTGAACTGGGCATAAACCCCTACATACCTCATTGAATTGCCAGCTGGCTCACAGACAGAACCTAGGATTGATAAGACCATCTCCACTAAGATACCAGTTACCAGCAGGGTACCATAGGGCTCTGTGCCAGGACTGTTCCTATTTGGCATCTACTTCTCAGAGGTAAAGGCTAATGTTAAAGGCCTTTGGCTAACTAAATTCACAGATGACTGCAAATCTGCAGCTATCATGGATTCTCCCATGACACAAGAATCTTTCAAGAGGGTCTAATACAGACAAATGACTAGTGACAAAATCACGGATTAATACTCAATGCCAAGAAATACATTATAGTGCCTTTTGGGAAAATTGCCACTCAGGCTAATTACTCAATTGATGAGATGCCCCTAAGAGTTGATCCAGTAGTCAGGGATCTGGGAATATATGCAGATAATAATCTGGCCCCTGACCATCATGTGGCCAAGGTGGTAAGAAAATCTTTTTGTCACTGAACACATAACTAAGGGCATGACATTCAAGTCCAAGTAAGTCATAGTGTAGCTTTATTCAGCCCTTATCAGACTCATCATTAAGAATAATGCCCCCTTCAACATGTACCTGACCAGACAGATACAACATCTGGAATGTCCACAAAGGTTCCTTACCAGGAGAATCAAGTGTATAAACATATTGCCCTGTATTGATCACCTTGAAGCTCTGTCTTTGTACTTGGTCTCCTACAGGTTACTGACAGGTGAGCTATGCCTGGCATACCAAGGCATCATGAGATCCAGGTCTGATGGACCATTTGCAATTCTACAAAATGAACAGCATTAGAACCACTACACTGAAGGATTTTAATTTTGCTTGAGATACAAATAAGAAATGCTGCTGAGACAGATATGTGTCTCTGGAGTTCCCCATGCTCTGGAACAGGCTCCTCATTCATGTGAAGCAGAGTCTATCCGTAGCCCTGTTGAAGTCTAACCTTGACTAATGGATGGAAAATCAGAAATTCTCACAGGGTCTGCCCCCCCCCCCCCCCACACCATATCTCTGATAGACAGAGACAGACAGTAATGCCCAAACTAAACTACCTACATAACCTTTAGAAATGTATTAATTAACATAAACCTCCTAATAAACACCCATGATATGTATGGGCACCCTTGGGATGAGTTGCATGGCTAGGCTTATAAAAGCCCTGGTGGTCAGTAGCCTAGTATACCTATGAACCTATGAAAATATTCTCATACTAAATTCCAGTGTTGCTGCCTCCACCAATATAACTAGTTTTTCTCTAATATATATCTAATGCACAGCTGTCACAAGTCCCTGACTTTTTGCCTCATATTTTGCCTTGTCTGCCATATTTTATTTTCTTGTCTGTTATAAAATGTTTGATATTTCTTGCAAATCACTGATGATTACAATCAGACAGAAATGTGCAATCAGACCTCTGCACGTACGGCTACTGCATGGCTCAAAGGCAACAAGGAATTACAAAAACATGGTAGAGCCAGCAAACAGTGGACCAAAATCCATTTATTGAAGGAAGGAGGAAAAAACATACCGGTTTCGGCCCTTAGGCCTTCCTCAGTGTTTGTAACTGTTACAAAATTCACAACATATATATATATATATATATTTATATATATATATATATATATATATATATATATATATATATATATATATATATATATATATATATCTATATCTATATATATATATATATATATATTTATATAGATATATATATAGAGAGAGAGAGTGTGTGTGTGTGTGTGTGTGTGTGTGTGTGTGTGTGTGTGTGTGTGTGTGTGTGTGTGTGGTCCAGCGCCACCTGCAGTCCAAAAGCAGAATTGCATACATTTAAACATTCATTTTTGTTTTTATTTTTATATGTAGTCTAGTCATTCAACTCAGGGGAAAAAAGTGCACCTAATTTAATAATCCATTTCTTTTCCATTTTGTTTAATATTGCATACCAACCAGATTTATTAACTGTATTCCGTTGTATAATATCAATCACAGTAAATCTGAACTTGGCATTTGGGTGTTTAATTGTATGTTTGTACAGTGCATTTGTAGGTTTACAAGTCCTAATATCACTAAGATGTTCCGAGATCCTAAATTTGACACAGCGTGAAGTTTGTCCTACATAAAATGCTGAACAATTGCATGATGCCAAATAAATCACCCAGTCTGATTGACAATTTGCAATGAATCTAATAGAAAAAACTTCACCAGTGTTCCTACTAGTAAATTCCTTTGTTTTGCTCATATTATTGCAATGTGTACAGTGGCCACATGGGAAACAGCCCAATAGAGGGCCCCCTTGTAAGGTTATTTGTTTAGATGAATTCACATTCTTGTTGATATGTTTATAGTGGTTGAAAAAGGAACCCATGTTCCGACCCCGTCTATATGAAAAGTGACATCTGTCGTCCAATATTGCCCTAAGTTTGTTATCTGTTAGCAATATATTCCAATGTCTATGCACACAGTTGATAAGAGTGTCTGTATTTCTCCCATACGTAGTAACCAATCTAATTTGTGAGTTAGATTTCTGTTTATGCTCCTTGTATTGTAGTGTATTCTCCCTGTTTGTGTTAGTAGCATACCGTCTTCCTTGAACGATATCACCTTTATTATATCCCCGGTTAAGGAACCTTGTGGATAAATCTGACTCATAGGTGGTAAATGTGCATTCCTCTGAACAAATCCTCCTCAGGTGAAGAAATTGTGATTTTGGAATGTTTCTGCAAATATGGGGGGGGGGGGGATGAAAGTTGGAGGCATGGAGTAGGGAATTGTATTGGGGATATTTACGATAGATTTCTGTTGTTAATGTATGGTCTACATTTCTTGTTACTAAGACATCTAGAAAGGTAATCTGATTAGTGTCATAAGTTATCGTGAATTCAATACCCCATTTGTTTTCATTCAAATAAGTCACAAACTCCTTAAGATATACGATGTCAGATCTCCATACCATCCAGCAATCATCCAAATAGCTCCTCCATATATCGATTTCATCAATGTAGATGTTGTGAGCTTTGTCATAAATGATTTGGTCTTCAATGTAGGCCATAAAAAGGTCTGCGTATAGAGGAGCAAATGAGGCCCCCATGGCTGTGCCTTTGGTCTGTAAATAACATTTGTTGCCATAGATTATCAATTTTTGGTTAACACATGTTCCGCCATGCATAGTAACAGTGTATTGAAACCTGGGGGTATAATTCTGACTTTGTTAACCAATATTCCAAAGCTTCTAGGCCAGCCCAATGGGGGATGTTGGTATATAATGCAGAAACATCCAAAGTGCACAAAAAACACCCTTCCTCAAGCTGCATATCTGTTATTATCCGGAGGAATTCAGTCGTATCTTGTATTCTTGCTCTAACACATTGGAGCAAGGGCTTCAGATGTAATGTGAGAAATTGAGATAATGGTTCTGTAATAGAACCTCTGCCCGAAACTATTGAACGACCAGGTGGAATGTTTGGGTCCTTATGAATCTTAGGGAGGAAGTAGATGTAGTGGTTACAGGGATCTGTAACTGTAAGATGATGTTGAATATCTTGTGTTATAATGCCTTCCTCCCTAGCTAGTTGTAAGAATTCATATATTTTCTTTTTGAATCCTAGTGTAGGATCAATCACCATATGTGTATAGTATCTACTGTCTGATAGTTGTCACATTGCTTCAAAATTATATGCTGACCAATCCTGTACTACAATGGCACCCCCCTTGTTTGCTGTTAATATTACTAGTTTCTTGTTGTTAGCCATTTCCACAATAGTGTCCATCTCCTTCCTGGACACATTATTCTGTTTGACGGGCAAATCCTTGAAATTAAAATGTAAATCTTTGAAAGTGGAATTATAGAACATGGATACAATCGGATGCATGGGTGGCATAAATGTTGATTTATGATATCTGAATCTAGCATCATTATCTAAATTGCCTTCTGTCTGAAAAAACAGTTTCAGGTTAAGTAATCTGCAAAACTCAAAGATATCACTAGCAAATGAATCTTCAGAAATAAAGAAACCAGGAATAAAATTAAGTCCTGTTGTTGTTGAATTTGTGTTATGGACAGTGTTGTAGATGAAATGTTTAACACATTATTTATTTCTGAACAATTAGTTTCAATAGGTCTACCATGCTTTCCACCCCTGTGTTTCCTCCCACCCTGTTTGTACCTTTGGCTAAAGGGCCCACAGAGTTTCTTCTTTTAGAGGCTGGTGAGTCAGCAGAATGTTGTAAACCAGACTCTAAAGTGGTGGAGGAATCCTCCCATGATTCATCACAATTTGAATTGTTCGATTTTTTCAAGATAGATCTTGGTCTCTTCTTTTTATTGAACTTCCTGTGGGAAGGCTCAAACCTAACATGTTTGTTACTTGAAAAGGGGTGCCCCCCTTCATAATCACTTAAGTTACGCTGAAATATACCCATTTTTATATCTTTAAGTGTCTGTTCACAGCTGAGAAGGTCCTGTCCCAATTTCTGAAGGTTATTAGAATAGCCCTCCTGACCTTCAAATTTACTGATATCATTACACATATCAGTAATTTCTAATATTTGTTTGTCTATGGTCCTTTCATGATATGCCGCCAAAATTTTAACAAATTCCATTGCTGATTTATGTTGAGCTTCTGCCCATTGTTCTAATAGAATGGAATCCGCTTCAGAGACCAACGGTTGTATCTTTAACCTTAGTCCCCTAAGTGACATATCTTTGGCCAAGTAGGCTTTGAAAAGTTTAGCATGCCACACGTTTGCCCTTAATGCCCTCATACTTTTATTCAGTTTATGAAAGGAAGTTTCACAATTGTTAATTGTTGCAAAGGCTTCCTTATTAATATCTTGCCCTAAATTAGTAAGTCCAAATGCTGCCAGATCATTCCTATCAGCTGAGAGGCCCCTCAGTAATTCCGTAAGATCCATAATAAAATGATCAATCCTGTTACAACATACAATAGGTCACAAATAGATGATAGAATCTGGATTATCTAAACAGTGCCAGGTCCCCACCAATAATCTAATGAGAAAAAAGTGTCTTTAAGTGTCAGGACTACACAGGCCCCTGTTAACCTGGTATATATATATATATATATATATATATATATATATATATATATATGAAACTTGACACACAAAAAGTTTGAAGTATAGACCAACTGGATGTAAACAATAATATATACTATATTAAATGAGTCAGGATCGATCCCTATTCCAAGTGCTATGTTTACACCCTGGTCATATATATCAACTATGACTCAAGGAACAATAACAGTCCCTGTACAAATATACAGTACTGAGTTCCAATAAAAATAAACATATATGTGACCATTCAATGTTGTTTAATAAATTGTACCAAAAAGCTGAGGGGACCTCACCTGAAGATAAAGTTTGGATGAATTTGGAAATACTAAAGAAAGGGAGAAAAAAAGGAGGAGAACAAATTATTGTACCACTGTTATAACTGGTTTACAATTATAAAACCTGCAATGACCAGGACAGGACCTTCGCTTTCAAAGGAGGTTAAGATACTAAGTATCTCTAGAAATTTAGGGCCCTCAGGCCAGCAGTGAGATTTCTTATATCCTTTGTAAACTGCATCTGTTATATGGGTAAACCTGAAGAAATTCTTTAGATATCACGACCAGCCAGTTCCCGTTTCATTAGTACATCATAAATGAAATTATTAATAATACAGTACTGTATTAAGATGCCTGTATATATTAATGTTGAACCTAATATGTTTGTACCCAGGACCCATACAGAGGGGTACCGGATAAAGCAAACATAGACTGAAGTTTTTAATGTATGAGATGATTGTCTTCCTTATAATGTCTGGTCCAATAAGGTTGCATTATCTGTTAACAATCTGCTTTGAATCCTTCAGTCTCATTCAACCATGATATATCATATTTGATGTACAACTATAATATAACCACTGTAAGTCAAATATAACAATTCTGATTTGGCATGAAACTTTGCAAGAAAAACAAAACTAATATAAAGCCCTTAGAACTTGCCTGTATAATGGAAGAGTCCCAAGGCCAAACGCTATCACATTAAGGCTGAGTGGGTATCATAAAACACGAAACATCCCCACCAGTATCTATCGTTTAGGTGCCCACGTTCAAACAGTTTGGAACAATTACCATACCTC
>NC_056731.1:1215364105-1215371605 GCF_019279795.1 Protopterus annectens | reverse complement strand
CACACAAAACAAAGTGCTGAAGTAAACATTTTAAGCTGAATGATATATTGTTTAAAAGCTCCTTAGAAAAATGCATAATATATTCCAACTTCCTCCTTTCAATATAGAGCGTTCTAAACAAGACTGGCTGCATTCTTAAATATGGTCCTCAGGGAAACTGTGCTACATGAACTTTATTGAAATTAAGAGTGACTGCTGTAAACATAAAGGTAGAATATGCAAGGTGCATACAAATACTGGATTACTGATGCAAGACAATGTCATGTATAATAAAATAAATCATTTTAACCCACAGAGCATGAGCTTTTGATACTGTTCTAAATTACAAAAATAATTAGTAAAAATCAGTATCTTAAAGATAACAACATGGCTGAGTTATGAGGTATATATGGACAAATATGAGATGAGTTGTTAATTGATTGCAGTGAAAGGGTATAGACAGGAATACCCAGTTACATGACTGTGTACATTTGAACAATATATATTTAGTGTGTGCAATATGATGTACAAGATTTTTTTAATTCTGGAATATTTACCATGCATATATTTTATTAAACTACAGATTCTGTTAAATGACTTCTGCCTGCAGCATTGGGCCTCACAACATTCTTGTGCAGTCATTTATTTCTCTGTAATGCTCACCCTACTGAGCCTTACCACTTGTTTAATACTGAAGAAGAGTTGTTTATTAGATCATAGACATATAAAAATGTCTTGGAGATGGACAGCCAGAGTATTTGTTGAAGAAGGAAGAACCTTTGAGACTAGAAAGAAGGGGTGAAGTAGGTAGCTTAAGGATACGGTAGCACAGGTGACCAAGGTGAATCCTAGAGGGATGAAAAAGTAAAATGATATCAGATAGGAAGAAGGCAGCACAGAGCAGGTGAATGCTGGATCAGATTGGGGCCTTCAGAAGGTATAAACAGGGAAGCCCAAATGAGTGAGACGACTGCTTCACATAGGTACACAAGAGGAGATTAGTTTAGATGGTATAGGCTGTTAGAGCTGACATAGATTAGATGGTTGAAAGCACAGGTCAAGGAAGATTTGTTAGTGAGAGTGCAGGTTAAATTAGCACATGATGTGATGTACTGAGCAAGGCAGGGAGGCAGACATCCATCTGTTAACTTGGAAATTAAAAGATCAAAAAGTGGCAAAAACACAGGGATGATGAGAAATGTTAAGGGGGAGATGGTACATAGGGGAAAAAAGTGCTAGAAGAGCTTCAGGACTATTACCAGGAATTTGAAAGAAACTACTTTAGAAACAAAACAAAACAATTATTCATAAAAATCTGTTTATTACATTACTATTGCCTATTATTCAAAAAACTTATCACAGAATGCAATATTTTGCTCATTTTATTACAAAGCAGTAAGATAGTTAATAGGCTTGTAGTTCAGGAGACTATTGAGGAGCCTATCCCAAATTCCCAGACCTTCCAAGCGCTGTCTGGTTAAGTAACTTGTTCACAGTTACATACTATGCAAATGAGGGATTAAGGAATCAAACCCTGTTCCACAGAAACTATATCTCACTGTTTTAACACTCTCTGCCAACTGCCAGACTCCTCTGTGCTGGCTGCCAGGTAATTAATCAAATTATCCATTAAGAAAGCTGATTCACATAAATATTTCCACTTGGTTAATTGGCATGCTTCAGCCTTGAGCCAAAGCACTACAAGCATACATTTTTTTGTTATGAATTAAATACAATAAGTAGAAATGTAGTATACATATCTAACCAAATGTCCATGCAAAATGTGAAGATATTTATTCATAAACTGACAAACATGATTAAAAGCTGAAATGCATGGGAACATTTATCTGATGCTTAACAGGATTACAACAAAAAGTTACAAAAAATTATACATTAAGTGGCCATTAATAGTCAAAAGCATACATGCTGATTGGACACCCAGTCAGCATGTCCATATATATATATATATATATATATATATATATATATATATATATATATATATATATATATAAACATATCAAAGTAGAAATAAGTCTGGCTAGCTGGTACACTACAGAAGCTGGACTACTCATATCTTTGGTAATGCACCGCAATCGAAATTTAGAGAATCTCCCTTTGCTCTCACATTTGTTTCTTCTGTTCCATCATAAAGCTTCACCCTTTGTGGTAAATCACTGAAAGCTGCATTCATTAATTTATTTTATTTATTTTTTTATTTTATTTTACATTTGTTGGCCAGGCTAGTCTGGCTGGATACATGTCCATTTTCAGCAGAGGCCCAAGGAGAAAAGCTCCACTATATACTAGTGACTTACAATAAACAAAAAATATACAAACATATAAGCAAATAGAGAAACATTCTCATATAGTATAGTAACAATGCAGAAGCACTTTAACAAGAACTAAACAATAGCGAGGAATCATTATCCCATACTATTTGCAAGAGTAGGGCTGCTAAAAAATGAAGAAGAGAGAAAAATAGTAACACGTAAAGAGTCTATAAATATTTACACTATTAACAAATTAGGATAAACATTTTGTGCCGGGGCACTAGTTTTAAGATAGAGATTTGCACAGTAGGGATCAGCATCTAGGTTCAATAAAAGGAGAGATGACAGGTTGCAGTAATATATCAAGTATAAGGAGAAAAGATAGTATAGGAAAATTAATAAGCAGGTTGGTCACTAGGTGCACTACACTGGAGGGATAGAAGTAGAGATAGAGGCAAGTAGAAGTGAATGGAGAGGACTGTAGAGATGGATTGTTTGCTGAGCTCAGTCAGGATTAGAGCAGGGGCATAGCCAGTGGGATTTAAAATAGTTTCTTAGTTGTTTTTTGAAAAGGTGAGATGAGCCTAAAGTGGTCATTTCTATGGGAAGTTTATTCCAGTATGAGCCAACAGCATTAGTAAGTAAGGAGTCACCTGCTTTATTATGAGATTTGAGAGTGGCTACTAGAAGTTTGCTGGCTGAGCGAAGGGAAGTAAGATTCTTGTAGGGGGCAATGAGATTATTAAGTATGGGTGTATTAGAGGGGTAGTGGAGAATTTTATATATGATGACTAATTGATGTAGGAGAATTAGATTTTGAAGTTCAAGCCAGTTAAGGTTTTTGAGATTAAGACAATGGTGAGTGCGAAATGGGGAACCTGTGGCAAACCTGGCAATATTATGGTAGGCTGTGGCAAGTTTCTGAAGGTTAGCTTTTGAAATGTTGATAAACGATGGAGAGGCATACAATAGTGTAGAGATGAGATGAGTTTGGGCAAGAGACACTCTGGTGGTTGCAGTAAGAAAGGGCTTAAGTCTATAGAGGGCACCTATCTTTTTATTAACAGCCTTGATGGTTAGATCAATGTGGCAGTCAAAGTTTAGTTGTCTATTGTAATGCCTAGTAGTTTAGTGGAACCATCAGGTTTAATGATAGTGCCATTGTCAGACACAATGGAAAAGGAGATAGGGGCAGATTTAAGGGTTGGGGTGAAAAGTAGTAATTTGTTTTTTTTGGGATTAAGGAGGAGACAGATATGTTGGAACCATTTTTCTGCTGTCGTAAAGACTTTTTGGGTGGAAGAGTGAAGTTCTTCTGGAGATAAATCAGAACAGATGAGAGTTGAATCATCAGCATACTGAATACAAGTGGATGTCGGGAGTGAAGTAGACAGGTTATTTATAAATATGGAGAAGAGAAAGGGACCTAAGATGGATCCTTGAGGGACACCAATAGTGACTGGGAGCTGAGAGAATATATGGATGTCCCAGAGGACTGCTTGTTTTCTATCTTTCAAATAAGAGTCAAACCAGTGTAATGCCAAAGAGTCAAGTGAGAGAGATTTCAGAGTGTCTAGGAGAAGTTGATGGTTGACCATATCAAAGGCTTTTGAGAGATCCAGGAATAAAGCAGAGGAGAAAAGGTTGTTATTGCAATTTTTGTTGATCATGTCTGTGAAGGAGAGAAGGGCAGTGGAAGTGCTATGGTAGGGCCTAAAACCATGTTGGGAGTCTACGAGTAGGCTATTTTGCAAAAGATGATGTAAGAGTTGATGGTGTATACAACATTCCATGATTTTAGATAGTGGAGATAGTAGGGCTATAGGCCAGAAATTAGAAAGTTCATTAGTGTTACCTCCTTTATGCAGAGGAATGATATGGGAGACTTTCCAGCAGGATAGAATAGTAGATTCGGTTATTGTTCTGTTAATTAAGATGGAGACTGGGTAAGCTAGTTCTGCTGCTGCTAGTTGCAGATATTCAGCTGGTAGTTTGTCGGCTGAAGGGGTGCATGGTTTAAGTTTAGAGAGTAAGTTACGTATGTGGGTTGTGGAGACTGTACTAAATTTTAGAGTGGGGGTGTTATTTTGAGGAGAGGTCTTTTGAAGGGAAGGGAGGGGAGTCATGGTGTTTGCTAGAGAGGTGACTGTTTCAGAGAAGAAGTTGTTGAATGTATTGGCTATTATATTGGGTGGGGTCTGAGCTAAGATAGCTGGTGTAGGTGTTTTGGTATTCCCTGGATGGAGCAGTTTATTGATTCCTGACCAGAATTTTTTGGGGTTGTGATTTTGGTTTTGTTGATATTGAAGGTAATAATTTTTTTTATCAAGATAGGTGAGTTTTTTTGTAGTATTTCTAAGTTGTTTGAAGTTTTGATGGTCAGTTGGGTTTTTAGTAGTTCTCCATTTTGTCCATAGTTTATTCCTTAATAGCATTGTTTGTTTGTTTTTTTTGGAAAGCCAAGGGGCAGCTTTGGATTCTATTCTAATTAAGCGAGAGGGGGCATGACGCTCGAGAATTTGTAGGAAAGTGTTGTTGAAATGGGTAACTGCTTCATCAAGTGGGAGGTGTTTTAGAGCTGACCAGTTACATTCTTTGAGTTCATTAAGGAAAGTAGGCAGGTTAATGTTTTTATTTGTTATGTACAGTAGGAAAACTAGCCTGTTTGAGATTGTTATTTTTTTGTTTAGTGATGTAGGTGAGGAGATGGTCGCTGATATTGTCTGGGAGTATTCCAGTTTTATATGAGAGGGGATTATTGTTGATCAATATCCAGTCCAGGATGGCTTGTTTATTGGTTGATTTGTGAATTCTAAAGCTAACTTTAATACCTCCCAGACTTCAAAAAATGCCTATGGATATAAATCATACCCTAATATTAACTTTTAAAGTAAATGACATTAAAAATCAAAACTCCCTGATCTTGAGTTGGGCCACTGGGCATTTCTGCAGGTACCTCCTACTGCTCCTCTAGGCATCAGATATTGCTTGTTCATATTTGCATTAACAATTCTGAAACCGTGCTACATACAAGGCATCAGAATATTTTATCTTGAAGCATACATGATGACAAACACAACTGTATTGATATTTGACCTGTGTCAATGAGTGTCTGTTAGAACTGTAAGATGAAAACTTTATTTTATTAAAGGCTCAAGCAACAGCCACTAGGAGTTAAAGGTACTCACTCAAAAGAGCTGTACTGGAGGGAATGAGTTAATACTCAAAAACATGCACTTGATTGGACAGACTGGTGGTTGTGCTCATTACAAACCAAGCATTCCACCACATAAAAACACCTTCTCCAGGAAGTTAGGGGGAGAATTTTAACTGTTTGAAGAAAAAAATTCCCCTAGTAAACTGTTCCTTTGAGCAAAATTATACAATATTATATATAAATAAAAAAGCAATTCTCATAATTCTCAATGCTAAGAGTGCCCATGTTGATGTTTGACATCATTTAATGACTTCAGCCTAAATGATTTACCAGAAAGCCATATCTTTTGCAAAAACCAAAAAGATAAGCAAAATCTGGACATTCTGTGAAAAATATAAACAGAACAATGAAATACCTTAAAAAATAAAAAGCAATGTGCTGTGCAGTCCTTTACAAACAGAGCATGTGCAGTACATATCGTTTATGCTCAAGACTACTAGAAGATCACTGAAGAGCACAAAGTCCTTTTATATAATGACATTATTTAGAAAAGTTGTCTTTTTTTCCTTATATAAATGTCATTGTATGATAGCAATAATCCATGACTGGCTGTGGGTAATGGAAGATTTACCCATGTTTGGCTTTGTTTAATCACTCAGGCTTCACTGTCATGATCAAACCATGCTAACCATGGGAAAAACCTGCACTGTCTACAACAAGATGTGGATTATTGCTAAATCATTAAAGTCATCTGTTTACCCAAACTATGCTGAAAAATCAGTATGCCTTTTAAATTACAAATTACAGACCAGCAGAAACAACTGAGCAGGACATTGCCTGTATGCAGTGGCTGCTCGTGCCATCGAGCTGCAGGACTGCAGCCCCCCCAGCTGTGAAGAAAAGAAAAGAACATTTTTAAAAATAAAATATTCATAAATTAATTATTTATATTTACTGGCTGACTGCAGACAGTGCTCTAAGTGAATCCGACTGACTCACAAAGTCCCGGAACTCGACAAGTTCCAGTTTTTTTTTTGTTTTTTTTTTTTTTAAATTAGTGTCTGTAAATCTGGACTGCTGTGAAAGCAGTCCAGATTAAGGAGAGAAGGCATCAGTGTGATGCCCAGATGTGTATGCGGTTTAACTACACAGTAAAGTGGAAGAGGATTGGACTGCCAAATCAGCAGTCACGTACGTAACGTGAACAGCTGGATGGCTACTGATTGGGTCTCGCTCTCTTCCTGAAAAAGAGAGCAAGAAATAATCAGTAGTAACATAGTATTTTGGTTACTTGCTATGGTGCTACCATTGGTGAAACAACTTGTTTGATTTTTTTGGCTTGCTACCCTTGCTTTAAATAATTTGCGGAGAGTGGGAGTTTGATCAGAGAAAAGAAAGAGTTGAAGAATTGATTCCTAACTTCAGTCCCTGATCATCACGGAGACAGACAGTCACTCATTTTTTTTTAACAAATTAAATTTAGGTAGGTGTTCAACTCCTAATGTCCATATAATGTTTATTAGAAGGAAGTTCATTCAAGAAAGGCCGCAATTGTCAGAAAAGATGATGTTTGTAATATGTGTGTGTGCTGATGGTAATCAACTTTTTACAGAACACTCTAAAACTTTGAGCTGCCCTGTGATGACTAGCTGCAGCTGTCAACCCCACTCAAGTTGTTGCAATTTGAATACTAGTAAAGGTCAACTCAGAATAAAGAGCAGCACCTGTCCTGCACTCTTGATGAGTGAGTAGGTTTTAGGTCTTGAGCAGGTTCTGGGCAGATAACCGCAATCTGCTGGTTTGGCTCAGAAAAGATGGGGGTGATCTGATCTCTGTCTTTTGGTTACTGTAGTCCTTGGGGTGAGAGTTCTGACACACAAAAAGAAAAGATGTTCTGTTGATATTGCTTAAATCTGCTGCCCTTAAAGATGAAAGTGCTAAGAGTATTCAACAAGTACTATTAGTGCACTAAGCAGTTAGTGTCTTACACCACATTAATATTGCAGCAGCTTCCCGAGCACTAGGTACCTCAGCACTTAAGGGATTCTTCACTAGAGTGCATGGTTTAATTCCTATTAGGCTCTTAAGGAC